>NC_041217.1:765117-805687 GCF_002837175.3 Physeter macrocephalus
GCCCCGGTCCGGGAGGATCCCACATGCCGCGGAGTGGCTGGGCCCGTGAGCCATGGCCGCTGGGCCTGCGCGTCCGGAGCCTGTGCTCCGCGACGGGAGACGCCGCGGCAGGGGGAGGCCCGCGTACCGCAAAAAAAAAAAAAATAAATAAATAAATAAATAAAAAACACTAATAATACCTTGTACATGAAAGTTGCTCAATAAATATCAGTTATTATTTTTTTTAAAAAACTAAGGAAATCTGGAAAAACTATGGACCCCAGTTTATAATAGGTATCAATACTGTCTCATTAACTGTAACGAATGTATCCGACTTGTAAAACACTAGTAAAGGGTAAACAGCGTGTGTGTGGAACCGGCTTAGGGAGACTCTGCACCATCTGCTCAGTTTTCCTGGTAATCTAGACATCTATCTCTCTATCTATCTATTTAGGCTGCGCCAGGTCTTAGTTGCGGCACACAGGATCTTCACTGTGGCATGCGGGATCTTTAGTTGCAGCGTGCAGGTGGGATCTAGTTCCCGGACCAGGGATCGAACCCGGACCACCTGCATTGGCAGCACGGAGTCTTAGCCACTGGACCACCAGGGAAGTCCTCTACACAGCTTTTTAAAAAATAAATCCTATTAATGAAAACAACTGTAATGAGTTGGCAGTAAGAGGTACCAGGCACCGTATTAGGACTTATATAAAGACAACTCATGTAACTATTGTCAGGCTTAGCTCAATAAACACCGACTATCATCCCCTCAACCACCATTCCTTCTCGTCATCTTTGCTTGAGTTTTCTTTGGTTCTCGGCTTTGTTTTGTTGACATGAAGAGAAGAAAATGAAGGAGGCTGGCAGGACACACACTATAGAGTCCAAGTCAGGGAGATGCTGCGACCCACGGTGTCCCAGGTGAGAGCCCTCCCTGGGACGGTGGCAATGAGAGGAAGGAACAGGCACAGTGCCACCAGTGGAGACCTTCACAGGGCAAAGGACAGCTCTTCGTCAAGCGTGTACCTCTGCCACCACGTCTTCAATGAAAGCTATTGAGTTCCGATATTTAACTTGGGGTGCCACTTTTGTTAGGCACACCCAGGAGGGCCTAATTTTTCCACTCATCTTGTTTAATTTCTGCCCCAAACCAGGAAACAAAATATACTAGAGCAACCAAACACATTTCCAGACGGCATGTTACCCCTAGAGGTCCCTGGGGTTCTCCTCTGCCTTAGAGGTCAGTCTACATTGCTTTGGACTTTAATTTTTTAAACCAGTTCTATCATAAGGATCATTTACTTCCCGAGTGGTGAAAGATGGAAACAGAACTGCCCTTGGAGCGAGTTGCAACAGCAAAAGGGGAAGTGCAACCAAATAAGCCAGCTTCCGTGGTAGGCAGGCAGCCAGCTGAGACTTGTAGCACACGCCATCCAAGAAAGGACTGGCAGCCACGCCCGGACATTCACCGATGTGGACACATGACCTTCCCCTTTCCGATCGCCAACATTGGCCGCCCCCCGCCCCCCAGTTAAGATTTGAGTCAACCAACAGTGAGAAAGCCAAGTTATTACAAAGCCTGGTACACCCTAATTCTGGTTCTCACTTTTACTCAGATTTTTTTGTTCATCAAATCCAGGACTTCGCAGGAGGAAACACTACTGACTGCCCAGTTTCGAGCTGTTTCAGCCCGAGGCATTAGGAGGGCACCTGGAACAAAGGACTGAGTCAGCAGCGGGCAACCAGCCAGCACTGTCAGGCCGCCCTAGAGGAGAGCGGAGCAGCTCATCACCAGGGCCCAGCCTAGGCCGAGCGCAGCGACAACCCTAAGTTCTGTTCGTGAACCGTCTGCTGTCCAGCCTGGAGGAGGTGACCTCCTCGGGCAGACGTGGACTAGAGACAGCGGTGCCGTGGGAGGGAAGGGTGGGGGGAGCATCTGGAAGAGGAGGGGGCGTAGGGATGGGAGGGGAGGTGGGAGGGGATGAGGGGGGCGCATCTGCACGAGGAGGGGCGGGAGGAGGGGCCGGCGCGGGGCTGGGGCACTCACCCCGGGTCCCTCGCCGACGCGGTAGGTGAGCTGCACCCGCAGGCGCTCGCCGGCGATGCAGGGCTGCGGGAAGAGCACGCACAGGGCCTGGCCGTAGTGCGAGAAGGGCCGCGTGCACACCGGCACCGGCTCCGGCTCCGGCTCCGGCTGCCCCGCGTCCGGCCGCTCCCGCCGCAGAGCCGCCGCCGTCACCTCCACGCACGGGTGCGAGTCCAGCCGCAGCTCCGCGGCGCCGCCGGGCTCCAGGCAGCGCAAGTCCAGCACCGCCGAGCCGCTCAGCCCGCGGCTGCCCGGGCCCGGCCCCGGAGGCCCGAACTCGGCCCGCAGGTCCAAGTGTAGGTGCAGCAGCTCGAAGGCGCGGAAGTTGGAGGCCGACGCCACGTCCTCGGCCTGCGCCGCGTGCAGCACCCGCCCGCTTGCCCCAAGCCCGCTGCCCGCCATGGCCCCGCGCCGCCGCTGCACCGGGCCGCCGCAGGCCCCGCCCCACCGCGCAGGCCCCGCCCCACCGCAGGCCCGGCCCCGCCCCGCCGCTTGTCGTGGTCCCCGGCGCTTCTGCAGCGCACCCGAGTGGGCCCCGACAGGCAGCGCTGGGCTCGTCCCGGCACTCAGCATGGCCACGCCCCAAAGCTCAGACTACGCCCCGCCGTTCGCCATGGCCCCAGCGCACCGGTGCAGGCCCCGCTCCCCAGACCACGCCCGGAACCGGCATGACCACGCCACAAAGCTCAGACCACGCCCCGCAGCGCTGACCACGCCCCGCCGATTGCCAAGGCCCCGGTACAGCCGCGCCCGGACCCTGCCGCCGGCCCCGCCCCACCGTGCAGACCCCGCCCCGGAACGCGGCCGGGCCACGCCTCTCTTCTTGACTTTCCCCCACTCCCAGCTCTGCACCGGCGTCTCAGGACTTCCGACAGGCGTGCAGGGAGGGGGGGACAATTTCATCCACCTTGGCCCGAATTCATCCCACTGGGATGTTCCCCAGTCCCTTCTCTACTGGGGTTTCCCGGGTCCTACTCCTCCAGGCAGGCCGCACTGAGCCCGATTGCAAGGGTCCGGGTTGGAGGTCGCAAGCTCGACGCTCGCCCAATTATTAGGGCCGTGTCATCCTGGGCAAACCTCCCCCAAGAAAGGGGACTCTTTCCAAGTCTCCTTGTGCACCTGTAAAACAGGAGGAATTAATAGCATCTCTCGAGCTACCTGTGAGAGCTCAATCGGAAACAGCACGGGGTTCCACGCCGATGGGGGTCCTCCCGGGACTCCGGGAGCGCGAGTTCTCTGTCCTTCCGCCAAGGGATGGGGACAAGCACAGCACCTTTAAGGCTGGGCGTCTGCTGTGCCGCTTGTCCCCCACTCCTGAATGGGACAGCTCTTTGAGCCAGGTACACACACCTCCTGCTGTGTTTCTCTCCTGTGCCAGCGGTTGCAGTAGCCCTTCTGCGACTAGGAGCCACTCGACGGTGAGACTTTTATGGATCAGCTAGGAAATGAAATTTTAAGAGACAATGTAGGGAGTTTTTCATAAAAGGAAATAGTATCCTAGTATGTTCTTCCTAGTTTTACAGTTAAAATACATTTTATTTCATGAAATGCGTATAGTAGATGTCTTTAAATTCCATATAAGGTCAATGGTAGTTTTCTTTTTTTCTCCTAACTTACTGGCTAGTGAAATCCAAAAACTTTGGAAAACCACTTTTCTGTGGCATTGAGCACAGTACTTGGTACTTATTAGTCATTCAATATATCTACCCTCAAATTATTCATTCCCTTATGCAATGCGGTTTTGTTGAGCATCTGCATACACCAGCCACTGGGCTGGGTGCTGAGGATACAGTTGAAGCAAGCCTGGCACCGCCCCGGTCCTGGTGGTGCTCACGGGCCAGCTCACAATTTAACCTAGGGACAAGGAAAAAGGTCACGACAACTCCACGTGCTGTGCTGTGACCTGGGAAGAACTGGATGCTACGGGAAGCAAGGAGAGACACTGGGCCTGATCTTTCCAGGTAAGTGTTGCTGGAGGAGGAGGGCCTTTTATCCTTTTTTTTCTTCCAGAAATTTATTTATTTATTTACTTTTGGCTGTGTTGGGTCTTCGTTGCTGCGCGCGGTCTTTCTCTAGTTGCGGCGAGCAGGGGCTACTCTTCATTGTGGTGCGCGGGCTTCTCACTGCGGTGGCTTCTCTTGGTGCAGAGCACGGGCTCTAGAGCGCACGCTCAGTAGTTGTGGCGCACGGGCCCAGTTGCTCCGCGGCATGTGGGATCTTCCCGGACCAGGGCTCAAACCCGTGTCCCCTGCATTGGCAGGCGGATTCTTAACCACTGCGCCACCAGGGAAGTCCCGAGGGCCTTTTATCCTTGGCTGTAGAGTCAAACATGTGTGGAACTATGCTGTTTCTCCTTTCAGCATTAACTTCTCCCTGGGGATAAGAGCAGTCTCATCCCATCCATTCTCCTTCCCTCCTTCCTTTTCTCCTTCCCTCACTTTTGAATGCTTAGAATGCAACGTATGTTGGACATTTTGAACTAATGGCTGAAAATCTTCTAGAATTGATGAAAGTGTGATTCTAAGGATTTAAAAGTTACAACAAATTGCAAGCAAAAATATAAAAATAAATCTACACCTAGACATGTTTTAGTTAACCTGAGGAAGACCAAGACATAAAGGTCTTAAGAATACCCAAAGAAAAAAGACAGGTTACTTATAAAAAAATGACAAATGGAAATTGGACCAAGGGCAGACCTCTCATTAGCAACAAGAGGAGCCAGAAGGCATTATCTTCAAATCACTGGGGAAAAAAACCTGTCAACTTAGAACTGTATACCCAACTAAACTATCATCCAAGAATGAAGGCAAATAAATTTTTTGATGACAAAAATTCAGTGTTCACCATCAACAGACTCCTACTAAAGAACTTCTAAAGGAATTACTTCAAGAAGGAAAATGAGATGAAAAAAGGAATGGTGAGCAAAAAAAGTGGGAAAATTTAAACACTGTATAGAGCAACAATAATAAATATATATTAATAATGTTTGCATGAGGGAATCAGAATAAAATGAAAATATTAGACTAAATGTATGTAAGAAGAGGGGGTGATTGAAGTTGAAGCATTCTAAACTCCTTGGATTATCAGGAGGAGAGGGAGAGGGGTAAATGTGAGATTTTTTTTTTCTTAGGTATGTGCTTTAAGATTTTAAAGAAAATCACTTAAGGAATATAAAATGAATATAACTCACAAGCCAACAAATGGGAAAATATGTAGTATGAAGAGGAAATGAGCTGGACAGGATAGTACTCACCCCAGGCTGGAGGAAGCAGAGCTCGTAAACACCCAGACGTAAACCACTCGTCAGTGTTCTAGCTCACATATTGGGGGGATGTACCTAACATTATAGCCTCAAACTACAGAAAGCAGAAGTTAACAGAATTACAAGGGAAATGGGCAAATCCGCCAACAGAGAGGTTTACGTACCTCTCCCAGTAATTAACAGATCAAATAGACGAGAGTCATACAGACATAAAAGATCTGTACAAAAATGTCACAATCTTGACCTAATCAACACACACCAAACTTTGCACCTAACAATTAGAGAAAACACACAAAACTAACCATAGATAGGCCATGAAAAACTCCCAACAAATAAAAGAATTGATGGCACACAGAACAACGTTCCTCTAACCACAATGCAATTAAGTTAAAACCAACGTTGGGAGCCAATTCTGCACGGATCACGTGCGCTTCGGCACATCTTGCAAAAATGAGCCGCTGAGTGTCCTTTGTTCTGGACCATCTGGTGGAGGATGCTTGTATAGAGAGCCACTCTAAAAGACAGATGGTGACTTCCTCTGGAGCAAAGGGTGAGTCTGCTTATCATAATGGTTCTCAACCAGGGCCAGTTTTGCCCACTGGGAGATATTTGACAACATCTAGAGACACATTTGGTGGTTACAACTGGGAGAGGAGGTGCTGCTGGCATCCAGTGGGCAGAGGCCAGGGATCCTACATCCTACATTGCACAGGACAGGTCCCCACAACTGATTATCCAGCCCTAAGCGTCCACAGTGGTAAGGCTGGTAAACCGGCTTCCACCCTTCCAAGACAGAGACAGGGTCTCGCTTTGGAGCAAAGGGAAGTCGCGCTCACTATCTAGTATAATAAAGGTAACGTCTCCCTCAGAGGCAAAAGTAGGAATGCTACTGCCCACTACAAAAGCTCAGGGCATGAGGGGCTTTTTATAAAAGCGCCTCTCCTATAATGCCACCCACTACATCCCTAGGCATCCATCTGGATCCACCCATATAATCCTACCCTATAAGAAATGTTAGAGGACGCTCTTGAGACAGAAGGACTCTGATACCAGAGGGGAACACAAACAAAAGAAGGAGTGCTAGAAATGGAATCAGTTTAGATAAAATCAATCTTTTTATTTTTAACTGCTCTAAAACAGAGGTCAGCAATTTTTGTTCTCTAAAGGGCAAACATCTCAGGAGTTGTGTGCCCTGAGGTCTCTGACGCGGCCGCTTAACTCTGTGTCGTATGAGAGCAGTCGCTCATAAAACGTGAAGACGTGGTATGGCTGTGCACCAATAGAACTGTATTTATGGACACCGAAATCTTCATTTCGTGTCATTTCCATGTGCCATGAAACATTTTTCTTCTTTTGATTTTTTTTCAACCATTAGAAAAATTTTAAATCCATTCTTCACTCACAGGCCTTACAAAAAGAGGCAGCAGGGTAAATTTGGCCGTTGAGCCTTAGGTGGCTGACTTTTGCTCTAAAAGATAACGTACCGTACAAAGCAAAACCAGCAGCAAAGTACTGTGTGTTCTAAAACTAATGCACCACAGGGTGGAGCTGTGACCACGCCGTCACAATCTGCAGACATTTCATATAAGAAAACAGATGGGCTTTCAACAGATGCAGCTGTAACCCACGTGTTCCAACCCTGACTCAGAAATTCACTATTTCAGGCCAATTTCACACAAAGTGTCAGATACTAAGGAAAAAAGGGAGCAGCAGATGGGATCTTTCCGATGAGCATTTCAACCTTGAAACTGAGGAAACCACTCCATGATTCCAGAAAAAGACCTAGGGAAAAATTCCTTCCTATCTGCTCGGTTCTGCATTTATCTTGGTAATTAAAACAATTTCCATGATTTTACCTTTTATTCTGGGTTCTTGTACACCAAAATTAGTTTTAGAATATGTATTAAACATTTCAAATAGGTATTTTAAGATATTTATTAGAATCTAAACTACCTGGTTTCTATTATTTGCTAAACTTAAAAAAAATCAATGTATAACTGATTCATTTTACTGCACACCTGAAACGAACACAACATTGTAAATCAACTATAAACTATACTCCAATAAAAATTTGTTTTAAATCACATCTTATAAAGCTCATCGATGGATTTCATAAATTTCCATTTTATTAGGAAAGCGGGTGATAGGTGAACAGGTACACAACGGGAAAGTATTGTAAAGTTAATCATAGAATCTAGGTGGTGGGTATATGTATGTTCACTGCAAACCTCAACTTTACAGGTTTGATATTTTCATTGAAAAAGTGTTGGGGAAAAAGGTGGGGGAGAGAAAACAAAACAAACCAAACCGCTCGGCACCTCCTCCTGCTGTGCAGTGCTACGACAGGGCACGGAGTGGGGACGGGAGGCTGCAGGGGCGCTCGAGCTGGTCCCCAGACCACCGGGAACCAGCCCGCTGGACAAACGGGGGCAGGCAGAGGACACAGCACACGAGGACGCTCTTGGGCGGTTATGAAACACCTGTACCCGGAAACGCAGATGGCACGAGGCTTCCAGTAGAAAATCAGAAGCATGAAGTTTGCTTCCCCTTTTCCCCTCTCCTCACCGGCCCCCCATCTCCACACTAGACACATCACGGAGACGGAGCCACTCGGCTCAGGCCAAGCCCCAGCAGGCAGGTGGGCAGCCAGGCTTTCCCTGGGAGCAGCAGCTCTCCTAAGTGCGGGACAGAGAAAGGGGGCATCCACCAAGGAGAGGGGCAAGAAGCAGGAAAACAACTGCAAAGGTTTCCGGGGTTTCTACCTGCCGTCCCACATATTGTGGAATTAAATGTCAAGTTCTTCAAAAAGAACTGGTTTTCCATCTTTTTCAAGCTTCTTCTCTCCCCTACCACCCCTCGGTTCCAGAAAATTCATCTGTAACCAAGGATTGCTTCAGATATGCTGAGTTAACCAATAAAATGGCAAAAACACGCCAGCATCACATACACACACCCGTCAGAGACTCCGAATTCACAAGAAAGGAACTTACTTTCCAAACCAACAGGCCATTTAAGAGAAGTTTAGGAGACCTTCAGAAATGTAAAGCATTTTATCTGCGATGCAACATGCCCTCAGCTTTGAACTGTTCTTCTGATAACATCTCCTTACATTTGCTCCTGGAAGTCAACAGAGCTACAGACCGAAAGACAAATCCCAAACACGCACAAATGGCCAATAAGCCTGGTACGTTAGTCACCAGGAGAACGCAAATCAGATCCACAATGAGATACGTCACACATACTAGACTGGCTAGAATGTTTTTATTTAAAGGAAAATAAAAGTGTTGGCAAGGATGTGGAAAAATGGGAACCTTCGTGCACTGCTGGTGGAAATGTCAAATGGTGCAGCGCTGTGGAAAAGTTTGGTGCTTCTTCCAGAAGTTTAACATAGAACTACCACATGCCCCAGCAACGCCACTCCTAGGTCTACACCCAAAGGAACTGAAAGCAGGGACTCAAACAGATATTTGTATGCCCATGTTATTCACAAGAGTCACACAGTGTAAACAGCCCAAGTGTCCATCAATGGATGGATGGATGGAGAAATAAAATGTGATCTCTGCATACCATGCAATATTACTCAGCCATCAAAAGGCACGAAGTGTTGGTTTATGCTACACCACAGATGGACCTTAAAACATGACGCTCCATGAAATAAGAGCGACACAGAAGGACGAATATCGTACGGTTCCACTTACACGAGGTACCCAGAATAGGCAAACTCAGAGCCAGCAAGTAGACCTGTGGTTGCCAGGAGCTGGGGGAAGGCGGGATGGGGAGTTTCTGTTGGTGACGATGAGGAAGTTTGGGGATACACAACGGTGACTGTTACACTGTATTTAAATTCCACCGAACTGTACACTTACAAATGGTTAAAATGATAAATACGATTTCCTGTATGTTTTACCACACAAAGAAAGATCGAACCAGCATTAGCAAATTAAATGCTTACTATGTACGCGGCATTGGGCCAAAATATGCGTGTGCTCACCACATCCACACGGATTTGCTCTCCGTTTCACACAGAGGCAGGCGAATGGGGAGTAGCAGCCTGCCTCCTGTAAGGCCGCATGGCATCTCCACCACAGCCAGTAAAATGGCCTATTCTGAAATGCTAATCCATTTTCCAGGCCCGGCCAGACCCCAAAACACACCCTCGACGAAGATCAGCTTCAGGGGGCTTGCAACACATTAAAAACAGCATGTATTTTACTTTCCGGCACACCATAAACGCCAAACTTTTCCAGGGCTATCATGCCCTCCAGGAACCTTCTCATACAGAACTGGGTATACCGGAAGGAAGCTTTTCTGATGATTAAGAATCAAGACACAGTAGCCTCAGAGGTGAAGCGAGTTTTGTATCTGACACCCTCAAAACCAAGCCGTGGCATATTTGTTTACTTGCAAGGAGAAGGCTAAGCGTTTCCCGCAGCCTTCCAGCCCTGAAGTGTTTGCTGTGGACCAATCCTTGGTGACTGCACCATGTGCAACTTTCAATGGACTCTGCATTATTTCAATTCAAGGATGGAAAGCAACTTATCTTAATAGAAAGCGCAATCTCCTGGCGTTTTTTATTGTTTGACTAACAGCACAAAACCAGGCAGAGAGGTCCCCGAGGAAACGACGGTCATGCTTCACTGCCGTTTGCCCTTGCTCCTTCATCTTCCAAGCACTTACTGTTTTTCCTTCTAAAGATTTCAGACATTTATTTTGATCACGAACTGCGATCCAAGTGTGAATAAATAAATGTATTATCTTTCAAGACCCTCCCCCGCCCCCCACGTTCCTTTAAATAAAAATGTGCTAAATGTCTCTTCACAGCCTATTTGGCCATAGTTGTCCCGCCTACGGTTTTAAAAACAGACTGAATTTGATCTTCTGAAACCCTTCCTTGAACCGCAGCTCATTCTGTTAACGAAGTCCCGGGAGAGAGGTCCTACTGGTATTGTTGATAGTCCGCGAAAGGTGAGGATGGTAGCTGCGCCGCAGGCAACTGGGAGGGGTCTTCGGCAAACGGAGGGCCTGCAGTTAAGAGGGAATTTAAACATCGCCTGAATATTATGTAATTTAAAGGGACAAGTCTCTGTAAGAGCAAATCTATCAACTCAGAAAAAAAGTGCTGCATCAGAGCTGTAATCTGAATTTCTTTGTAGAGCTGCCCGATTCCCACGAGAGCGCCTTGTTAACATACGGCAGCCTGGCGTCCCTCCTGCTCCAGAATGAGCAGCTCTCAAACGCTATGCCAGCAAAGTCAGATGGAGTAATTACAGCAAGAAACAACATGCCAGTTTTAAAGCAACTGCCGAACAAGCTGCCATATCAGGACTGGACGAATCTCTCACACCTCCTGATGTATTTTTCAGTAGCTATTTAAAATTATTTTCACAGAGGTTAAGTACCTTAGTCATGTTTCAAGAGAACTCAGTAATACAATTTATACAACTAAGTAAGGAATGGGTCCTGAAGTGGGAAGACAACCCCATCCCCTAGCTTGCGCAGAACTAAGTGTTGTAGTATTTGCTTTCAAAGGATGGGACGGCCTGTGACCTAAGAAAAAAATGTGGCTCTTTAAAAAAGAGACTTTAATAGGAATAATCGCTCCTCTTTTCTTCAGGGAAACTGAGGCAGACTAAAAAATATCTGGAAGGAAGAGAGAAAGAGGACAGTGGTAAAGAGGGTTTTCTTTCCAACACTTTACTCCAGTGATTTTTTTTTTTAATATTCTAAAAATATCTGTTCATTACAGAAAGCTGGAGAAGACGCTGGGTGAAAAAGATAAACCAAAAATAACCATTGTTACCATTTCGATACAGTTTTATCTCATCTTTCTGTTTTAAGAACTCTTCCACGTAAGTTAACTGGAAAAATATGATTAACTTTTCAAAGATTTTTGCCCCCGCCCAGCCTTTCGGAAACACTCCTCCTGTCTAAAATAAAAAGCACTTCTTTTAGAGAACTCCTTCCGAGGAAAGAAGCCTCATCCCAAGCAGGCAAGGCTAAATCCTACAAGACAGCGCGACCGAGTTATTGTTCTATCGATTTCTGAATTTCTGCAAACATGCAACTTTTCTCACATCCTAGGTGAAGTCTTTCACATAAAGCGCTAAACTAGAAAGCGAACTAAGAAAGTGGCCATCACGACAGAGCATTCGGTGAGAAACCACGGTTGAGAACAGAAGCGAGGCCCGAGGGCCCAGGAGCCGCGCGGGCGGGCCATCCACTGGCCACGAGGAGCGGGCCTCAGAACCGGGCCCCAGAGACACCGAATCTCTCGCCTGCCGCCTCAGGGAAACCAAGTCGACTCGGGAGCTGTGGCCTGTCCCTAACTCCATGCCGAATCCTTGCCGAGCGCCAAGAAGAACCTTCAACAAGTCTCCCCGCTCTGCACGTCCCCCCGCAAACGCCAGGTCAGCTCTGCCCACTACGATCCTCGGCGTCCTTCTGCCGCCTCCCGACGGCAAGGAACGGCCGCGCTCGGACAGCCCGAGCCTTCTCGCCACGAGAGTCCGCACACGCTCACCGCGGGGCGGACGTTCCCGGACCGCGCCGTGAGCGCCTGCGCACCGCTGGCCGCGCACCCTTCACTCCCGCGGCGCCGGGCACGGGCAACACGCCACATCACCACCACCTTCCCAGAAACCCTCTCCTTCCAGCCCGACGTGGCCTCCCGACCACGGGCCACCTTCTCCCGCTACTTCACCTTCTTCAAGGAAGCAGCACAAGCAGACGAGCTCACTTATCTGTGAGCGTGTCAGCCTGACGCTCCCACCGCCCCCGGCAGCGAGAGCGGCGCCCCCCCACAGGCAGTAACCAGCTGGCGACTGACGGCCGTCGCTGTTCCGCGTCTGCGGGGACCCCGCTTCCCGCACCGCTGAAATGATCGGCAATCTCTCGGAATGAGCAAGCGAGCACTGATAAAACCTCAGAACGCTAAGGAAAGATCGACAGCGAGTCATCTAGCCAAAGCATTCTGTTACTGAGATTAAACACAACCAACCGCACCCACACCCGTGCAGAGCCACGGCCTGGTACCAGTATCCTCACGAAGCGCGGCGTGTTCATGTGGGATGCAGAGATCTCAAACTACCACAGTTTAGCAGACATCGGGAAACCATGTCAAACGTCTGCGCTGTGGTGCTAGGCAGAAAGACGACTCACCGCTGGGAAGCTGCGCAGAGGCAAATCTCGTCAACAAGATACCAGCCCCTTCGATGAGAGCTAGCAGAACGCCACCCATCGCGGCCGACCCAACCATGGCCGCTGGTCCGCCTGAGCACGGGGAGAACAGAGAGATTACTTTAACAGAAATACACGTTCATGTAAGATACCATAAAGCAAAGACCCGTCCATAGGGCTCCCCCTGTTCCCAAACCCCCTTTCTCGCTGACCAACACCGGGGTCAGCAAACTATGGCCCGCAGGTCAAACCCAGCCCACGGCCTGCTCGTGTAAATAAAGTTGTACTGGGACAGCATGCGCGTTCATTCACGTACTGTCTAGGCTGCGCTCAGGACCGCAGAGCTGAGTACGTGTGACGGAAGCCCTCACAACCCACGAAGCCCACACATTTACTACCCGGCCCTTCACGGAAGAGGGTGCTGACTCCTGGGCTCACCCACTACGCCCAAAGGAACTCTAGGTTGCTCTCTGTCCCAAAGACCCAGAAGATGGCTCTAAGCTCGTCACTCATGACAATGCTGCGGGACAGGTACGATGATTAACCCCGGAGGCTGAGGAGAGAAACTGCGCAGTCACGCAGCCAGTAGGTGGCAGAACCCGAACCCGAACTGCTCTTAACCACGGGGATTACTGGTTGGAGGCCCAGGCTCTCTCGTTCTCAACATTCCAAGTTGAGAGACCCTTTTACTTTGCCCCCAGATCACCATATACATTCACACGATATACCAAGTTACACAGTGCTCAGTTTATCTATTACACATGCCCCTAAATTCAGGCAGAGGTTGGCTTCAAGGCGTGTGTCGACGGCTGCTTACTTCTTGCTGCCAGGATGGCTCCCGTTAAGGCACCACTCGTGATGGAGTTCCAGGGGTCTTCTTTCCCTCTGACTTGAACCATACCGCAGTCAATCATGGAAAACAGACCTCCCCAAACTGCAAAGCTACCTATTTTATTTAAAAACAAAACAAATAAATTTCATTTTTTATATTTTAGACTTTAAATGTAACAGTCAAAAACAAGCTTAAATAACAACCCTCACTATATTCTTAAAACTCTCACAAACACATGCAAACAAGTTTGAATAAGCACTGAACAGGAGTCAGAATACTTATCTTTTTAATAAAGCTTGGTTTGTATTACATCAGCAGGGAAATCAGCAATGGCCCAAAGCCTAAAAGAAACAGGCCAGGCCTAAAAGAGTTGGGCTAAACCCATTCAAACCCCCTTTCAGAAGAGTGCGTATCTGTTTAAAAAGTGTCCTCCTTCCTTCTTTTCTTTTACTAAAGCTTCACCTTACCTCTATTTTTCTTCTCTTCAGTCAGCGCCACTGAGCACCTGCTCTACGAAATCACCGATGTGAACAGAGAAGAAACCGGGCTATTTTGGGATGTACTACAGGCATAAGCCACTACGCATAAAGGGCAAAAGGGTGATACAAGCGGTTTGAATTGTGGAACCTCGAGGGAATGGGAATTACCTTTCCTCTCTCATTCCTATCCTTTATCCCTCAAGCATGAAACTAAAAGCAACCCTAAATCAGATTCCTTTGCACTTTAAACTCTTCCTCAACACAGTGACTATTCTGTAAAACAAGAGACAAACACCCACACATACACGTGTATTAAGTACACACAAAACATACAAAGGCAACACCAAGATTTTAATTGTCAGCATCTCTGGGTGACAGATGATAACAGACGATTTCACTGCTTTGTGCTTTTATTTTCCAAATCTTCTAAAATGAATACACATGACTTACACTCTATGAAGAGTTCTTACATTAAGATTAAAGAAAGAAGAAAAACTGCACTGAGGAGCCCTTGTCAGGTTATCCTTCACCCTCTGAAACCTCACAGAAGCAGGGGTGTGTTAATAAGGACAATAAACTGGGTTCCGCCAACTGTCTGAACCAGATCATCACCAGCACCCTTCTCCAGAGCTCACCCTGTGAGTTAAATCCAGCAGACCAGTTAAAGTATGCACGAGGGACTTCCCTGGTGGTCCAGTGGTTAAGACTCCATGCTTCCAATGCAGGGGGCCCAGGTTTGATCCCTGGTCAGGGAACTAGATCCCACACACACGCCGCAACTAAAGATCCCACATAACGGCAACAGAGATCCCGCGTGCCGCAACTAAAAGAAAAAATCCCACATGCTGCAACTAAAAAGATCCCACGTGCCACAACTAAAGATCCCGCATGCCGCAACTAAAGATCCCACATGTAGCAACTAAAAGAGCCCACATGCCGCAACTAACGATCCAGCACGTGGCAACAAAGATCGCGCGTGCCGCAACTAAAAAAATCATGCATACCGCAGCTAAGAAAAGGATCCCGCATGCCGCAACTAAAAAGATCCTGCATGCCGCAGCTAAGAAAAAGATCCCGCATGCCGCAACTGAGACCCGGAGGAGCCAAATAAATATTTTTTAAAAATAATAATAAACTATGCACGAGCCTCCTCGTTTTCGGTCCAACACTAAATACCACATGCTACATACAGATGAAATAGTCCATCCTTCTAACTCAGTGGCTCTGTGCCCTGGGAGAGAGATATGTCCAGGTACATTAGAATTATCTCACCAAACTCCTCAAACAAGGCTCTCCCACTCCCTCACAAGGGTGTGAAATCTCCCCACCCCAAGGATGACTGCCAGAGTAAGCTACAGTGGCTGATGAGAGAGGAGACTGAGCCCACACAAAAGGCTGGCCCCGTGTGGGCAGCCACAGCCAGAGCAGGGCGAGGAGGCGTCCGCAGGAAGGGCGCTCCCAAGCCTGGAGATCAGTGTGCCCGTGTGGAAGGGTGGCCTGTTACGGGGTGCCCTAGCCCAAGTCAGGCGAGGAGGCAAGTATTCATATGAAAAGAGAGAGAAGAATGAACCTGTGGGGCTGGACTGGAGTTAGAGGTATCAGTGTGAACCCATGATTCCTAATACGTATAAAGAAACAGAGACATAAACTTGTGTATGTATGTGTACGTGGTTAGTGTGTGTTCATATATATACGGTACATTCCTAAGAAGGCCTGGGAACAGCAATGCCCCACAGCAATGATACACTTAGTGCCCAGATTTTGGCTTCTAAGTACCATTCTCAACTAGAAGGAAGCAGGGCTCCTTGGGGACGGCTGACTCTACACTCAGGCAGGCAAAGTACAAGATGAGCCTGGAACATCTTGTTCCAAAATGCAGGGAAGGGCTGGAAGCATAACGGGGACACATCGAAAGCATGTCTTATTTCCGCTATGAAAATACAAGACCTTTCAGGACACAACTATGACTTTCCCACACTGCCCTTTTCCCAGGAGCTTAACTGGAAGAGCTCAGTAAACGCTCACTGAATTAAACTGGAAGTGCCAGCCCAGTACTTTTAAAATTCAAGACTCCATAAAGATTCCTCCGTAGTTTCCTTAAAAAGGCTGATCCCAATTCACTCACACCACAACGTACTCTTCCTCTATTTCACCCTGATTGATTTTTAACCAAACCTTTATTCTTAGACAAGTTTCAGAGTGACAGCAAAGCTGTGAAGATGGTACAGCTCCCACGTACCCCACACCCAGTCTCCCCAGCATCTAACATCAGCACCGTGCATTTGTCACAGCAACCCAATATTGACACATTATTAACTGATGTCCATACTTAATTCAGATTTCCTTAGTTTTTATGTCCTTCTGTTCCAGGACACCTCATAACATTTAGTAGTCATACCTCCTTAGGCTCTTCTTGACTGTGACAGTTACCTGATTGTTTTTTTTATTCACTGAAAATGCATGTGATAGCAGCAGCCTCTCAAGAAACCTGTTAAAACCTGTATGACTTCTGCATTTATCGAAGGTTCAGGGTTTGGTGTGTACTTTTTTTTTTTTTTTTTTTTTTTTTTTTACTACTTATCACTCTTAAACAACACGTTAACCATTAAAACAAAGGAAAATTAGTCACTGTTTACTTTCCAGGGTGTACAATTATTACAGAGAGAAAAACAGGAAACAGATAAACCATCACTTCAACCCTCGGAGCCTCAATGTCCTCATCTGGAAAATGGAGATAATAGTACTCACCTCCTGTGTTGCTGTGAGGACTAAATAAAATAATCCTGTAAAACACCTGGAGTGCCTGGCACATGGCAGGCACTCAATAAACAACAGACATCGGCTACTATCTTCTAAAGAAAACAAATGCTATAAAAACATAGAGAAGATTATTTCTTCTGATGCACAAAATCACTGAGGAACGACTGAAAGTGCTAAGTCCATTTCATGTGGCATATGTGGTCTCTTCGGCCTGACTGTATCTTTGCAAGCAAACATAAGCTCCCAGATTTCTTACTCTCCCTTCTCCCAGCTTCTGAGCTACCAAGCTCTAAGAGCGTGATGGACATAACGGTTCCCCACCTTTGCACTGACCTCGGCACAATGCCCAGAAGCGAAGCCTGGAGGGAGCCCCGTCGGCTCCGTCAATCCCTCTCACACACCCTAACCCTCTGCTCACAGCCTCTTCAGTTTCCCGCTAACCCAGAAGCTACCACTCCTGACCCTCGCAAACCTAAGCTGTAGACACAGTCTGGATAAGAGGGGAAGATCAAAGGAGACCAAGCAAAAACAAAACCCCACTGAGCTTTTGAAGGACAGATTTTCAAATGGATGCAACAATTCAAGTGAGCTTTCCAAATAAATCATAAATCAAGAATTCGCATAGATACTAACTTGTGACAAGCTGTTATTTAGACCAAACTAAAATCACTAACTGGTATAATCTTAAAAAGAAGGAAAAAAAAACAGAATTTCATCTTCAAAACAACCGGAAAAAAATCATCTGAAGTACAAATGGCAACATTCTGCTTACCTCCCAACTGCGGAGCCCTGGTTCTAACAGCTGTCAGACTCCCTCGGAGTCTGTGGCTTACTCCCTATAAGGAAACAAAAGGAAGCAACCAAAACACATTAGGAGTATAGCACATTTCCAACCCACCGATGGGGCCCAGGCGACACGGGCAAACGGGTCCCAGTAACGATGGCGTGAGGCCATCCGCCCACTCACCACGGGAGAATTGCGGAAGCCTCTGACCGCCTGAAAGGCCCCACCGCCCACGGTCCCCATCGTAAAGGCGCCGCCGCAGTCGTCCACAACGCGCCAGGGGCTGAGAACAGGAGAGAGAGAGAAAAGATGAGCGCGTTTCTCATTTATAAGCCATAAAACCCTCTTTGTTAATAAGGGATATACAACAGATTCCAGGGCAGGGCTCACTGCAACCAGTAACATCTGGCCCATAAAATACAAAGGTTTAGGATTCTAAACAGATCCGTATCTATTCAGCCCAAGTCTTCTAAGCTACAGGGAATGGAACTGGCTTCAACTCCCTACTGTTCACAGCGCTTTATTCATTCACTCAACTACTAGTGCATCTATCCTAAGGCGCCGTGAAAAGCAAATCAACCAGCATTGGGAAATTACACTATCGTCAACGGCGACCCAGCCGTCTGAGGATCAAGGAAAGCTCTCCAGCTGTAGCAAAATTTAAAGCTGGGACCCAAAGAATAACATTTCAACAGGCGCAGAAGAAGACACGTTATTTAAATTTTAAAACTTCTTTTTGGGTTTACTGAGTCCAAGTTAGCATTTGGAACTTAAGTTTGTATCAGACCCACTTAACACATTAGTAACCTCTATCTAACACCTGATAATTAGAGGTTAAATGTGTAAAGCCGGCTTCCAAATGCAGCACCCTAACTCATGCAGCACAGTGACATGAGTAATCTGATCAGTAGAACAGAACCACTATTCTAGGAATCTGGCTTATTAAAAAGTCTGTGAATGGGAATTCCCTGGCAGTCCAGTGGTTAGGACTCGGCACTTTCCCTTGTGGTGGCCCGGGTTCAATCCTTGGCTGGGGAACTAAGATCCCGCAAGCCTCACGGCATGGCCAAAAGAAGAAGAAGAAAAAAAAGTCTGTGAATAATTCAATTCATAAATGTCTTTCCAGTCTCACGGGTAAAATGCTTAACGACCCCATGGTCAATCCAACCGCTCAAGCGAACGCGTGAGTTCAGCGCATCGCTGCTGAAGAATCTGACTAACAGGTAATTTCTCACTTTGCCAGACAGAAATACGAAACACCTTGTCCTTTCCAAGGCTAACACAAATCGGGAGCTCGTACGGAACGACCACCTCATGCGGCAGATGTTCCAAGTGTCAGCCGGAGGCTTCCGGGCCTTGCCACCCAAGGCTTGCTTCCTGCAGGCCTAAATGCAAAATCAGCAACACCTGGTAACTCGTTAGAACTGCAGGCTCCGGGGAGGTCCCACTCAGGACCTACTAAATCAGAGTCTACAGCTTAACACAATCCACGGGTGACTTGATTTCACTTTAAAAGTTTGAGAAGCAGTGCTCTGAGAGACTAAAAAGGATGAGGACAATTTCTTCAAAATGGTAGAAACATTAAGAGAGGTAAAGAGATAGGGAATTCCCTGGTGGTCCAGCGGTTAAGACTCGGTGCTTTCACTGCGGGGGCCCAGGTTCGATCCATGGTTGGGAAACTAAGATCCCACAAGCTGCGTGCTGCGGCCAAAAAAAAAAAAAAAAAAGGAAAAAGGAAAGACAAAGGAGAGTCACTAACTCTAAACGATCGAACCTAAATGATCCTATAATCAGTTAGAATGAAAATGAGAATTTAAAAAATCAGTAAAGAATAGCAGGATTCAGATCAGAGAGCAGCCACAGTATTCCAAGAGAGGACGTCCCAAACAACGGCAAGATGGAAACAGTTTCTGAACTAAGTCTGGCTAAATCAAGGTTCCTGCAGGGAAGTGACGGATACACAAAAGGAAGGTTGAAGCCAGACTCTAAATGTGAATGCCAGACAAATACAGGGCAACAGGGAACCAATAACTAACCACAAGATTAAAGTTATCATTTATTAAGTATCAACTATGTTTTAGGTGCCTTATAGTGCAAATAACATGATTTTCAAGAAAGCTAGCTTATTTTCTTATAGACTCCCTAATCTTTTAACTTTGCAGAAGAGTATTCCTGTCTCCTCTCCATTTTACAGATGAACAGAGGCTCAGATTAAGTACCTTGCCCAAGGTCATATAGGTAATAACTGGTAGAACCAATTTAAATACAAAATCTAGTACGCCAAAGGCCCCAAATTCTTTCCACTATATCCTACAGACTAGGGCTTCTGAAAAGAAAACACATGATTGAAAAGTATTTAGGACGATTAAGTACCTATGATGTATTAAAAAGGACTGAAGAGAAGGAAAGCAATTAGGAAACTACTGTAAAAGGCATTAAGGATGAAGATCCTGACGATAGGAAATGAAAGGTGGAAGGTTTGAAAGAATTCAGGCTGCCTATGGCGTTGGGGCAGGTGCAGAGGGAGGAGAAAGATGCTTATAGTCTGAGCTCAGATGGCTTCACAAAACAGGGTAGTCCAGAAGATCAAGGCAGTTTTGAGTATAAAACCAACCAGACAACTGAATGTACTGCTTCAGGGCATATATACTGAGAAAGCAAAGGGGCCACCTAATGAAGCAGTAGATGAAAATCTATGATTCCCATAACATCTTTAACCCAAGAAAGTCAAGTATTTTCCCCTCATGCCAACCTGTTTCACGATATCATACCCAAGAGCAGGTGACAACAGCAGTGTACAGCATGCTGAGTCCTGCACACCTGAGCACAACCCAGGAAGGGGGACCACTACCTTTGGAGAAGGTAAATTTAAAGAGCTGGGAAGCGCTGAAACATACACTCTGTATCTTATTTCAGGGAGGAAAGAAAGCACAAAGCAGGCAACATGGCTAATGCTGGCAAGGTCAGAATGTAAAGCCCTGGGCCCTTTCACACAGCTAGAGAACATCTTGGTTCTTGCTCTTACAAAAAACACAGGTGATTAACCCAAAAAACAAGATTTGATTTTTCACTCATGACCTCCGAAGCCTTAAACTGTGTGCGTGCTTGACGCCTCTATGCTTTCATTCATGGGACCGACCGAGCGCGGGGCAAGACCACCCCCCCTCGCTAAATGCCGAATGAACGGACCCCCGTCGCCGGCTTTTCGAAAACACACGCTACTCTCCCCGTTTTCCCGACCCCGCCGCCCCTCCCCCACGGGGAAACCCCAGCCCGGACAGCTGCCGCCGCGCCCACGCGGACCCTCCCCGGGCACCGCCCCCTCCCCACGCAGGCCGAGCCGCCCGAGCGCAAGGACGAGCCCAAGGTCGCCGGCGGGCAGAGGGGCTGCTCCCGACCCGCGGGGCGGGCAGGGGCCAGGGCCACACAGCCGAGCCGGGGCGCCCTCGAGTTGCCGCAAGGTCACCCGGCGCGGCCCCGCGGCCCCCGCTGACTAGCCGGCTGCTCACGCCCGGGTGCCCACGGCCCCCGGCGCCGCCGAGCCCGCGGCTGAGAGCGGCCTCGCTCCGGGGGCCGGGCAGGGGCAGAGGGGCAGGCGGCGGGCAGCGGGCAGGCTCACCAAGGCTCGCGCGCGTACTCCTCCATCTTGACTCCACCGCTCCGCGATGCCGGGCGAGAGGGGCGGGGCCTGGCCCGGCGGCGGAAGTGATCCCAGGCGGAGGGCGTTAGAATGTGCGGGGATTGGCTCGCCGCCTCCTCCCGCAGCCAATGGGAGCCGGGGATAGGGCTGCGGGGCGGAAGGCGGGGCTCCGGGCGGAAGGCACGGCTCCGGAAGGGGGCGCCCGCCCAGGTGCGGAGAGGTACCCGTCACTGAAGCCGCAGGGCCAGGCCGAAGACAAACCTGGTGTTGCTCCGCTAGGGTTCCCAGAACTCCCGAACACGTTTCTTTGTTCTGGTACCTGGCTGTCAGGTGTGGATTAAATGCTGCCTACTTCGTCAGAGTTGGTGAAGCCCCACCGACTACCCGGAGCTCCTTTAGGGCGGGCAGTGCCCGAGTCCTTTAGAGTCTCGGGGCCGGACTGTAGTGGATGTTTCATAAATGTTTGTGAACATCTGGAGCGCCGTGTCCCGTGGGGGCCCTCGACGTGAGGGACAGCGACAACGAAGCCTCTTTCAGCCCTCCAAATGATCACCGGGAGACGTGAGGGGTGTTTAGCTCATAGAAGAGGTAGCAAAAGGCTGGGGACCCCGGGCCCTTTCAGCTTGCAGCCAGCAAAACCTGTCATGTGACAGCTGCTACGGGAGCTCTTCCCCATCCTACACTTTTTTTTGTTGTTGTTGTTTTTTGCGGTACGCGGGCCTCTCACTGTTGTGGCCTCTCCCGTCCACGGCTCACGGGCCCAGCCGCTCCGCGGCATATGGGATCTTCCCGGACCGGGGCACGAACCCGTCCGTGTCCCCTGCATCGGCAGGCGGACTCTCAACCACTGCGCCACCAGGGAAGCCCCCCCCCCCGCATCCTGCACTTTTGAGGTTGACTTTAAAACTTGTATATATTTATTTCCTGGGAAAGTTAGTGTAATAAATAATAGGAAACTGCAAAGAAGAGTGACGTTCCCTCCAAAATCTTGGAAATAAGGTGAGCAAATAAACTGAACCCTCTGTAGAACCAAATGAAGACTGTCAGTAAAATGTGTCTCATACTGAAAAGAACAGTTCAAACCAGTCCTGTGATTTGGAAGCCTAAGTCCAAGAGGGCTTATTTGGAATGTGACTGTGATTAAGAACGCTTCAATCTAATTAATTGACAGCCTGAAGAGAATGTGGGAGACGGGCAACCAGGGACCTGGAAAGAGTCACCAGGCAGCAAGGGACCTAGTGGGCATAAGTATTTCAGTAACTAGAGATTTGCGTTCTCATGAGATTCTGGTCTCACCAGGACCCAGAGGAAATAGCCCTTAGCTCCTATTCCATATTCATCATGCAGTCTTCTGATTGTTATTGGTTTCTGAATGGATTTTCCTTTAAGAGAGAATGCTCATAACTATGCCTGTCCACTCGGTGGTTATATTGGTTTATGCATTCACCTCTTGTGAGATTGGTTCCCTTGAATCAACTCAGTCACCAGGAACGGTGATCATACCAAGTTGCTGAGTTTGTAGAGCTGAGGGCCAGACTCTAGGCTGTGGTGACCCGGCTCACTTCATCTCAACAGTTCCTCTCCTGGAGCAGCCTACCATTCTGGAGGGCACTGTTCACGTAGCCAGCAAGCATTCTTGGACTTCTCACCTTCTGTTTTCTGTAACTGCAGCAGATAACAGGGTGGAGCAGACAGTTGGGTCTGGGCAAGGCCTAGGACTTCGCCTTTGGCTAGAGAAGGAAGCTGCCCCCATGCCCCCGACACCCCCGGAAAATATCCCTATCCATCTTGGAAGAAGAGAGCGTAGTGAGTCTTCAAGACGTCTGCAGAGCTGAACGGTCAGTGACATGAAGGAATGACCTCAAGACGAACAGAGGAAAGGAGTGGGGTCCTTGAGAGGGACCTGGCCTGAAGGGGAAGGGAGTCTGAGATGGTGACCCAACACCCCTGGGCACGTTCGGTGAAAGTCGGTGTGCCGGGCCCAGTGTGAGGCTGCGCTGGAACCCTGCGACCCAGGTCCTCCGGGTGTTGCTTTGGGGAAAGCAGCTCCCTGTGTGAACTGAAAGAGCTGTGACCCGGGGCCCGTTTCGCTGTGAGAGTCCCCCAGTCGAACAAAGTGAAGGAAGGAAGATCCTCCCTCAGAAACCACGTGGAGGTATGTGAGGTGGCGGGTCCAGCAGTGACTCTGATGCCTCTTGCCCACCCCGTCCGTCCCCCACCCCACAATGAGCTTTCCTTTGTGTTCTGCTCTTGGACAAGTAGAACTTGTCTTTTTTCTTGGGGAAGGAGCACTTTCAGAGGCTAGGGTTGGGGACAGGGCCATTTGATAGATATGAAGGGTGCCGAGGTTGTGCTGAACCGAGAAAGTAACGAGAGGGATTGGTAATCCCAAATCAACTGTAAGACCCTTCCCCTGTGCTCGGGGTTGCCTTAGCGTAAGGACTGGGGTGGAGAGAATACCAAAAATATCGACGTAAATATCGACAATGGTTCCTACCCTCAGGGTCTTCGAAACGTACTTGGAGAGAAAGAATAAGCCCTTGAGAAATAGCTGTTGGGTCAAAATTATAAAATGCCAGCTTTGACAGAGAATGTGCCAAATGCTAGAGGCATTCGGAGGGGAGAGACCCTGGGGGCTGGCGTGTGCCTGCAGAAGGGTCCCGGGGGAATGGCAGTCAAGCTGGAGCCTGAAGACTGGGCGGATTCTGCTGGGTGAGGGGGTCAGAGGGAGAGGGGATGCCAGCGACAAGGCGCCGGAGCAGGAAGGGCTCGGCGTTGTCGCCCGTGGGCTGCTGGTCCCACTGGGAGGGTGGGAAAGCCGAGAAGCGGGGGAATGGGGCTTTCTCAGGGGATGAAGTTCCGGCCATGGAGGTGGGCAGTGTAAGCCGGAGGGAGGGTCTGCTGTGTGTCGGGAGACAGTTCTCCACAGACCGCTCCCGTTTCTGCACATCCAAGCATCAGAAGCTCACCTCTGTCCGAGAGCGCTGCCGTGAGCAGGTCGCCTGGGACAGCTCCAGACGTGACTTCCTCTGGAGCAGGTGCATTTATGCTACAGGGTAGTGAGGGCACAGCTCTCTCCCTCCCCTCCCTGGAGCAGACTGTCTACCTTCCAGGTAACAATGATGTATTAAAGTGTTATCTACTTTATTCAAGTAGCTGAGGGAGTTCCTTCCAGAAGGATGCTGTCTTTTCGGTAGACGGTGAGCTCACCGGGTGAAGAACAGGCTGCAAGCAGCTTGGGTGAGGGGCGCGAGGGAGGAGCCCTTCTCTCCACCCAGACCCCACCCTCAGAGAGGGGTGGACGTTTTCAGAACCCGCCTGCCACTTAGGGGGTCCTGGCCCCCAGTGGGTTGGGCTCCATTGAGCCAGAGGTTTGGGGACCTCAAGAGCTCCACGCAGCAGGAGGTCACAGGCCATGTATGTGGCTCCAGACCCCCAGCCCCACCTGGCCCGTCAGATTGCCTTGGACCAGTGAGGCTGGCACCACAGCCAGCTCTGGGTCTGGGGTTCCAGCCTGTGACTGGGGCCTGTTTGGGGTTTTAGCCGGGCTGGGGTGCCGTGGGTGGGGAGAGGAGGCAGTCTCTTGTCTCCCTTATGCCCTCCTTCCTCTCCCTGCCCTCCTTGCAGGAAGACATGTGTCCGGCCTGTGGTCTGTCTCTGAGCTCTCCTCTGGCCACTTCTGCCCGGCCCAGGTGCGCGGGGCCAGGCGGCGGCTTGCTTCAGAGACAAAGTCTGCCACTCCAGAGAAACTTCCAGGCTCCCTGAAAAGGAGAAAGCCGTGTGGTCGTATACTGACCATGCACAGACTGAGTGCTTACAGGGTCTGGCGCCCTGCTGCACGCTTTGTGCACTTCACCTTATTGATATATTTAATACCTTCACAACCCTGTGCAGCATGGTTTTTTCTCAGGGTACTTTTGAGATTCTCGTTTTCCATTTCCTGCGGCTCAGAGAGGTTAAATAACTTACACAAAGTCACACGTCTCAGATTTGAGCCCACATCATTTGACTCCTGAGCCCCTGGCCTTATCTGCTACCCTACACTGCCACCCTGGATTCCTGAAAATGGCACTTTCCGGGGGTCACTCGGCCCAGCTGAGAGCCACCCTACGCATCAGTTAATTGCTTCTGGTCCCTGTCCCCCGACACGTACACAGGTTTTGGCCAGAGTTTGGGGTCCCTTTCCCTTCCTCCGTCTGGCACGGCAGTGCTGGGTTTTCTCTGGGGACTAGGCCATCCCATCATCCCGATACTCAGGATGAATTTGTTTGGGGTGGAAGTGGATTCTCAGCTTGGATAACCGTTGCCCCTGGAGAGTGCGTGGGGCGGTGGTCCCTCGCTGCAGGGGCCCAGGTCCTCCGGCCCCACGGGTGATGCCTTTTGGCTTTCAGGGTCTGCGGGCCGGCACCCGGAGCCCGGGTTCTAGGAGCAAGAGGCTTTGGAGCGAGTCACATCAGAAGAGCCAGCTGTTTGGCGTCGTGAGATGGAAGCAGAGAACATGCTGGGCTTCTGTGCAGAAACCTTTGGTTAGGAGGCCAGGAGTCCTGCCTGAAGTGTGGAAGCTCTGGCTTTGTTTTCTGAGTTTAGAACCAGGGGGAGGAGACAGCTGGTGAAACCAGGTGGCCCGGGGCTGAGTGACTCGGCTTTGGGAGGAGGAGGAAGAGTCGCCGGGGGCTGGAAAGAGCTGCTTTCAGCTGGCGGGGTCGAGAGGTTGGCTGGGGTGGCCCCAGAGATCATGCCTCTTGTGGGCGGAAATGAGAGCAGAGGCCGACAGACGTGAGGGGCTGGGGGGAGACAGTTCTGTCCACGCGCCCTGGAGCCCCAGGCCAGCCCAAGGCCTCGGCGTGCCCACTGGGGGCCACCTGACCCTCCCCACGAGGTTAGCGTGTCTCCTTCAGGCTCTAGGCAGTTGCTTCTTGCTCTCCTGTTTCACCTTGACTTCTAGTACGCGGAGTTTTCTACCTCAACAGATGACACACTTAAAAGAGAATGACCACGCTGTAATTATTCTTGCGTCTCTCTCCGTATAGTGCCTGGCCGGGTGGGGTATAAACATAGCGCCCTTGAATGAATGAGTGAGTGAATGATGAGAACGAGGTGAGGAGATGAGGGTGCATACACACGCTTGTGCGTGCCTGCGTGCGTGCGTGCGTGTTGAAGGTGGTTTCTGCTGAAGGACGGAAAGACGAAGATGAGCGAGGAGGTGGGGCGTGAGAACAGAAGCTGGGCCCGAGGAAAAGTGAGTGATCATGTGACGTCTACAGACAGTGGTGGCGTGCTCGCTGCCCGTCAGGCGTACCAACCGCGTGGCTCACGTGTAACGCTCGCGGCCCTTCTCCGAGCCTGGCACCAGCGCCGTCCTTACTTTATAGCTGATGAAGCTGGCTCCCAGAGAAGGAGGCGGCCGGGCCGGAGTCGCCCGTCGGCTGAGCAGGGAGCCCAGCACCTAAGCAGGCCGGCCGCCCGGGGAGCCCGAGCTCGGACCAGCCGTGAAACCAGCCTCCCTGCTGTGCCCCCCGCGGCCCCTGCACTTCCCTCTCTTTTCAGGCGTTTTGTAAACCCTTTCTTTTTTCCATAAACTGTTTGAAATTACTTGTTTATTAACTGTCTTCACTGACAGACTGTAAGCTCCAGGAAGGCAGGGACCACACGGACTTTCTATCCTTAGTTTCATCCCTTGCTCTTGGACCGCTGCCTGCTGCGTGGTCTGCACTCATCAGTATACGCTCATGACTCGCCCACAGACGCCCCGCCTCTGGCCCCCGAGCCCCTGCCCCCTCCCCTCGGCCCGCCTGCTGGCCTCTCTGCCCTCCGTCCCACCAGCCTTATCCTGAAGGGCACTAGCCGGCGGTCAACGCCAGGGCCAGGTTCTTCTCCCAGACGATCCCTGGAGTCAGCAGGTGCCGATGGGTGACTGTCTCTCTCTGGCTTAGGGTGGACCGACGCCAGGAAAGATCGAAGCCGCTACGCAGTGGGTTACAGCAGGGCTTCTAGAGGGATTTTGTGGCAGGAGATTGAATGTCCCCGCGCCTTGTGCGGGGCAGCAAGGGAGATGAGCAGCGAAAGCCCTTTCACGAAACCTGCCAGAGCCATTGCAGTCGGGTCTCTCCCAACAGCCCAGAGTTATAGTTCCCTGGATTTACACATGGTGGGGTGCCGCTGCCCCCACGGGAGGCGCCCTGCAGAGGAAGGAGCGGACGGGACGGAAGGAGGTGGGAACCCTCTTCCCAAGAGCTCGTGGAGGCCGACAGCCCTGTCAGAGTTCCCTGACTTCTGCACCGCACGCTTTCTAGCCCAAACAGCCTGCCAGTTTTTGCTCTGGGAACACAGGATTTATTTTCTCTCTCTCTCGTCTCTGTCTCTCTCTGTCTCTCTGTCTCTCTCTGTCTCTCTCTGTCTCTCTCTCTCTCTCTCTCTCTCGCAAGAAGTGGCCACGGCAGGCGGGGGCCTCTGATGCTGGGCCCTCCTCGGCAGGAGAGAACGGGCGGGTGGCTCGGGGCTTCTGGAATCGAGTTCTCTCCTGGGGCTGTGGACACTGGGGGGTCCCCAGCTCACTACCAAATACAGTAGAAAGGAGTCAGCGGAGCACGTGCTGACCACAGCGCCGTCCAGCCCGGGTGGAGGCGTCATGTGTGCACTTGAACAGGGCAGGCCTGGGGCTGGCCGCCCGTGAAGCCCGCGTCCTGTCTGCTTGCTTTTCTGGCTCTCCGGGGCTCTCGCCTGCTTCAGCCAGCCTCTGCATTTTTGTATTATATCTTTTTCTCATTGCGTGGCCCCCTTGTCTTTAAAAGGCTAAATGCTCTGTGCTAAATTTGGTCACACAGCGCTCCAAGATTCCCTGGAATGTCCTCAAGTTTCAAACAGCTCTGACAGCGAGGCAGGCCCGCCCCCGCCCGGGGATTGGCCGCTCCTTTCGGGGCCGGGCCGTCATGGGGCCTTATTGGCTGCTGGCTGGACCAGCCCGGGTCCACTAGCCCTGGGCTTGGGGAGGCTGCGGCTCCCAGTTCACACTTGGGCACCTGCAGCAGGCAGGGCAGGGGAGCCGAGGTCCTCGACCAGCTGGGGGTCTGCTCCGTCCAGATCAGCTCGCACCCCGTCCCGGCCCACCAGGACCTCCCCGCAGCCCTCGCAAGAGCAGCGGCCCACTTTGCCAAGATGTCCAAGGTAGCCAAGTATCGCCGGCAGGTGAGCGAGGACCCCGACATCGACAGCCTGCTGTCCACCCTGTCTCCTGAGGAGATGGCGGAGCTGGAGAAGGAGCTGGACGTGGTGGACCCAGATGGGAGCGTCCCCGTGGGGCTGCGCCAGAGGAACCAGACGGAGAAGCCGTCCACGGGCGTGTACAACCGGGAGGCCATGCTCAACTTCTGTGAAAAGGAGACCAAGAAACTTATCCAGAGGGAGATGTCCATGGATGTGAGTCTGGGGGGGGGGGCGGGGGAGGGGGAAGGGAGAAGAGGGGGAGGGGGGAGGGGGGAGACCCCAACACCACGATGAGAATGCTCTTTCCTTAGAAGAAGAGTTCTTGCTGGCAAAGGATTTAGTGTTTCAGAACCGATTGTCATCCCCTGAACTGGCCGTGTGAGCTCCTTACCCCTATTTGCTGTCTCATGAAGCAGAGGTCGGATGTGTTGGGGGGACCTGCACCCACGTATCACGCGGGGCTGCTAGCAACTTGGGAGCTGGAGGGGACGCCCTTGGGGTGGTCACTCTCGGGTTGACTCCACCCGGACGCCCACACCTGGCTTTTTTCCTTCCCATTCATCCCACCCTCCTGGCAGGAGGAGAGACTGGGCTTGCAGTCTCCTGCCAGCCCCTCCTTGTGGAGACAGCTCGCTTTCAAGGCCTCTGGGCATCTCGTGGCATGTGGACCATGGGAGGCAGCTGGTCAGATGGGCTTCCCAGGGCAGTGGAGACAGGCCAGGGTCTGCGCCTTCACCCACAGCTTCCGTCCGTCTCATTCCCAGGGGAGGTGGGGTCTGCACTTTCTGGAGGAGCCTCTTGAGGGAGCAGCCCTCCTTTGGGGGGTAAGGCCCCTTGGCTGGGGGATGAAGTTCTTTCCCAGCCACCAGGTGTTCTGCCACCAGGAGGGGACAGAGGAGGGGTAGGGGTGACTGCGGGGGAAGCGTCTGCGCATATCTAGGATGGGCTTAAGCAAAGTGGCTTTCTGGGTTTTTCCCGGGTTTCCGCCGTGTGCTCATATGTGGGTTTTCTTGGGACAAAGTAGCCTGGCCTCGGCCGGAGGACGACTTCGCAGACACCCTTCCTCCAGGTCAGGAGCGTCTGCTGGGGAGACTGTTCTGCTGTGTGCTGCCTCCCCACCCCCCCGCCTGGACCTCGCCGGCCACCTCCCTGTGCGCCATCACCTGAAACTCCCGCGAGGTGTCCGGCGGGGACACTAGCTGCAGCGCCCGCCGGTGGGCACGCGCGGCCCCTCGAGGATGGGGAGCAGGGGGCCAGGCTGGGGTAAGGTGGAGGAGCTGGTGCCCCAGCTCTGCCCCTGCCTCCCCGGCCTGTGTTTAAAGCGCTGCCAAAACACTGGTAGGGTAGGGGTCGTTTTGTAACGCACAGAAATACCAGATCACTATGCTGCTCTCTCTCGCAAGAAGTGGCCACGGCAGGCGGGGGCCTCTGATGCTGGGCCCTCCTCGGCAGGAGAGAACGGGCGGGTGGCTCGGGGCTTCTGGAATCGAGTTCTCTCCTGGGGCTGTGGACACTGGGGGGTCCCCAGCTCACTACCAAATACAGTAGAAAGGAGTCAGCGGAGCACGTGCTGACCACAGCGCCGTCCAGCCCGGGTGGAGGCGTCATGTGTGCACTTGAACAGGGCAGGCCTGGGGCTGGCCGCCCGTGAAGCCCGCGTCCTGTCTGCTTGCTTTTCTGGCTCTCCGGGGCTCTCGCCTGCTTCAGCCAGCCTCTGCATTTTTGTATTATATCTTTTTCTCATTGCGTGGCCCCCTTGTCTTTAAAAGGCTAAATGCTCTGTGCTAAATTTGGTCACACAGCGCTCCAAGATTCCCTGGAATGTCCTCAAGTTTCAAACAGCTCTGACAGCGAGGCAGGCCCGCCCCCGCCCGGGGATTGGCCGCTCCTTTCGGGGCCGGGCCGTCATGGGGCCTTATTGGCTGCTGGCTGGACCAGCCCGGGTCCACTAGCCCTGGGCTTGGGGAGGCTGCGGCTCCCAGTTCACACTTGGGCACCTGCAGCAGGCAGGGCAGGGGAGCCGAGGTCCTCGACCAGCTGGGGGTCTGCTCCGTCCAGATCAGCTCGCACCCCGTCCCGGCCCACCAGGACCTCCCCGCAGCCCTCGCAAGAGCAGCGGCCCACTTTGCCAAGATGTCCAAGGTAGCCAAGTATCGCCGGCAGGTGAGCGAGGACCCCGACATCGACAGCCTGCTGTCCACCCTGTCTCCTGAGGAGATGGCGGAGCTGGAGAAGGAGCTGGACGTGGTGGACCCAGATGGGAGCGTCCCCGTGGGGCTGCGCCAGAGGAACCAGACGGAGAAGCCGTCCACGGGCGTGTACAACCGGGAGGCCATGCTCAACTTCTGTGAAAAGGAGACCAAGAAACTTATCCAGAGGGAGATGTCCATGGATGTGAGTCTGGGGGGGGGGGCGGGGGAGGGGGAAGGGAGAAGAGGGGGAGGGGGGAGGGGGGAGACCCCAACACCACGATGAGAATGCTCTTTCCTTAGAAGAAGAGTTCTTGCTGGCAAAGGATTTAGTGTTTCAGAACCGATTGTCATCCCCTGAACTGGCCGTGTGAGCTCCTTACCCCTATTTGCTGTCTCATGAAGCAGAGGTCGGATGTGTTGGGGGGACCTGCACCCACGTATCACGCGGGGCTGCTAGCAACTTGGGAGCTGGAGGGGACGCCCTTGGGGTGGTCACTCTCGGGTTGACTCCACCCGGACGCCCACACCTGGCTTTTTTCCTTCCCATTCATCCCACCCTCCTGGCAGGAGGAGAGACTGGGCTTGCAGTCTCCTGCCAGCCCCTCCTTGTGGAGACAGCTCGCTTTCAAGGCCTCTGGGCATCTCGTGGCATGTGGACCATGGGAGGCAGCTGGTCAGATGGGCTTCCCAGGGCAGTGGAGACAGGCCAGGGTCTGCGCCTTCACCCACAGCTTCCGTCCGTCTCATTCCCAGGGGAGGTGGGGTCTGCACTTTCTGGAGGAGCCTCTTGAGGGAGCAGCCCTCCTTTGGGGGGTAAGGCCCCTTGGCTGGGGGATGAAGTTCTTTCCCAGCCACCAGGTGTTCTGCCACCAGGAGGGGACAGAGGAGGGGTAGGGGTGACTGCGGGGGAAGCGTCTGCGCATATCTAGGATGGGCTTAAGCAAAGTGGCTTTCTGGGTTTTTCCCGGGTTTCCGCCGTGTGCTCATATGTGGGTTTTCTTGGGACAAAGTAGCCTGGCCTCGGCCGGAGGACGACTTCGCAGACACCCTTCCTCCAGGTCAGGAGCGTCTGCTGGGGAGACTGTTCTGCTGTGTGCTGCCTCCCCACCCCCCCCGCCTGGACCTCGCCGGCCACCTCTCTTTGCGCCATCACCTGAAACTCCCGCGAGGTGTCCGGCGGGGACACTAGCTGCAGCGCCCGCCGGTGGGCACGCGCGGCCCCTCGAGGATGGGGAGCAGGGGGCCAGGCTGGGGTAAGGTGGAGGAGCTGGTGCCCCAGCTCTGCCCCTGCCTCCCCGGCCTGTGTTTAAAGCGCTGTCAAAACACTGGTAGGGTAGGGGTCGTTTTGTAACGCACAGAAATACCAGATCACTACGCTGTGCGCCGGGAACTAACATAGCGGTAGCATTTTAGGTCAGTGATAGTTTATTACCCTGTGGGCAGGGTCCAGATGCAGCTCTGACGTGCTGGGTAGATACTACCACCTTGATGGGAAGGAGAGGATGCGGGGACCTGCTGTTGGGACACACACGGAAGGAAGCAAGACGCTCCCGGGGCTGGCCTCTCTGTCAGCGCCCCAGCGGACCCCTGGCACCCAGTCCCCAGGCTCTGGGCCCACAGCTGGGAAGGTCTCCGGAGGCGAAAGACAAGCAGGAAACACTCCTGATCCCAAAGCGAGGCGTTCGGGCCGCGGGGCACGTGAGGGGCTCACCCGCGCAGGCCTCCCTCCCGGCCAGCCAGTTAGCACCAGGTGGACACTTGTCTCGCGGGCAGAGCCCGAGTCAAGGGACACGGTGACGCCTGTGGGGAAGGCGCCCCAGGCCTCTTCCCTTGGGGAGAGGCTGTCGGTCCTCCACACCCCACACCGCTTCCTCCCCCAGGCCGGGGGCCCAAGCAGCTCGGCGGCTCCCGGGCCGTGGGCAGAGTCACCCGTGTCACCTGCGGAGGGGGCACAAGCCCGGGGACGCGGCCTCGTCAGCACCCTTAGCAAACCTCGAGCCTGGTACGAACTCTGCTTTGAAACACGTGGTCTGAGAACCGGTGTCCCGCACTGTGACCTGCCTTGGTCTCCTCATCCCCTCAGCGAGGGCTGGAGCGTCCACCTCATCGCCTTCATCGGGCCTGTTCGAAGCCAAAACCGCAGCTCCAAAGTGTCGGCTCTCTGGGTCAAGAAGCCCAGGAGCCGTGGGGCCGGGAGGGCGGTGCTGGAGCTGCCTCTAAGCAGAAGAGTAAGAAGCCGGCGTCACCTGACTTCATGATGCGGTTGTGGGCGCACTTTTTCTTTTTTTGTATTTATTTAATTAATTTATTTATCTTGGCTACGTTGGGTCTTCGTTGCTGCACGCGGGCTTTCTCTAGTTGCGGTGAGCGGGGGCTACCGTTCACTGCGATCCTCGGGCTTCTCATTGCGGTGGCTTCTCTTGTTGCGGAGCACGGGCTCTAGGCGCGCGGGCTTCAGTAGTTGCGGCACGTGGGCTCAGTAGTTGTGGCTCGAGGGCTCTAGAGCGCAGGCTCAGTCGTTGTGGCGCACGCACGGGCTTAGCAGCATGTGGGCTCTTCCCGGACCAGGGCTTGAACCCGCGTCCCCTGCATCAGCAGGCGGATTCTTAACCACTGCGCCACCAGGGAAGCCCGAGGGCATACTTTTTAAAGGATCCTTATCTTTTAGATGTGGACACTAAAACACTTATGGGAAAAAACCTGCTACGGCCGGGGCGGGGCGGGGGGGGGGGTAGTGGGCAGGGTATAGATGACGAGACTGTCGGCTGGTAGACAGTTGCTGATGTGTTGAAGCTGGCGGTGAGTCTGCACTGTGCTATTATACTCATCTCTCTACTTCTGTGTATACGTTTCAGATCTTCCATAGTAAAATGTTGTTTGTTTTTTTATTTAATACATAGAGACCAAGAGTGGAAGGCAGGCCCAGTTTGGGTCCTGAACTCTGGCTCTTCCTGGGGCGGGGTCCCCAAGGTTCCTATGCAGGCTGGGTGGGTCTCGCTGTGGAAGGGACCTCGCTCTGCTTCTCCCCCACCCCCTGCTTCCTCCAGGTCAGCTCCTATCTGTCCTTGGGTCTCAGGTACCACTTCCTCCAGGGAGTCTTCCCTGACTTGCCCTGCCCCTGGGCAGTGTCAGGCACCTTGCCTGATCTGAGCCCTCCAGCGCCACTGTGCCAACGCCATCCCGACCCATCCTGTCCTCCCGTCACACTGTTGCCAAGTCTGCTTTCTTGTGCAGCTGGTGTGGTTCTGGAGAACACGTGCTAGCTCGGCCCGGTGAGCAGGGGGTCAGGGTGGGCTTGACAGAGCTGACCCCTGGCTCCCTCCCTCCCCCTAAAGGGGCAGAGCCCTCAGCCAGTGTGTGCCATCCCGGTCCTCCCGCCCAGGTGGAAGACGGCCCTGGCAGGTGTGTAGCCAAGGGTTCAGTGAAACCCTCGTCCTGGCTCAGGTTTCAGGAACCGGATCCCAGCGGGTCAGCCGTGTGTTCTCTTTCCTTCCCAAGTGGGAAAGAAGACCTCCCGCCTGCCTCCCCGTCCTCCTCCCTGGTCTGCCGGGGGCTGGGATTAGCACCTGCGCCCAGGCAGGAGCGGGGGCAGCTCAGTCAGGGTGGAGGAAGCCCTTCTGGGTTCTCCCTCGGGGAAAACTCGAGCACCTCCGTGAGCCGGTAGCTGCTGGGCCCAAGCCTCTGAGCTCCCTGTGGTCCCTGCCCCGCAGCCTCAGCTGCCGGCCCAGCATCCGTGGACTCCCCGCAGGGACGGGAAAGCGGAAGCGCCCAGCAGCACCCGTTGCCCTTTGCCGTGTGCACTGACCGGGTGGCGTGGCTCCTTGCTGGAGGAGATTAACCCCTGTGGGTACACAACCAGAACAGCCCCGGAGGCCGGGCGGAGGGGGCAGGAGAGGCGACGGGGAGGCACCAGCGATGGCCCGGCCAGCTCAGAATCTCACCCTGGATCTGAACGCTGCCTCTGTCCACCGGGAGTGTGAGAAAGCACACTTCTGCAACTAGGTGGTGGGGTCCGCGTGTGTCCGTCTTAATTGCTGTTCTTCCTCGTGTATTATGTAGTTTCTCCTGTAGGTAGAGAATATTCAGTTTAATGGATCTTCAGCAAGTGAAGCTCCCGCTCCCACCCTTGGGCTGCCCCTGGCGCTTGCCCTCTCGGCGAGGCAGCAGAGACACAGCTTGGCTGGATGGGCCGGGCGGAGAGGGAGGCAGGACCACGGAGAACCGAACACGCGACAAGTGCAGCAGTGCTGGGGGATGCAGGGGCGCGGGGCTTTGCTACCAGATCAGGTAGGCCGGGGCTTGGGGTCCCCAGGCTGAGCCAGAGCCCGCACCCACCATCTGCTCCCATCAGCCTCTCCCTCCACCCAAGAGACTGGAGCATCTGTGTCGGACATCTGGGGGCGGGGGGGTTGGTGATATTCGATGCCTGCCAGGTCGGATAAACAGGAATAGCCTTTCCAGACCAGCCTGAGCTTGTTTACCAGACCTCTCCTGGCACAAGGGGGGAGGAAGACGGGTCTGGATTCGGGGCCTGTCCCCCCAGGGCTTGCTGGCCCAGGACACGGGGGTGGGGGGAGCCCCCGGTGTCTGGAGCCCGAGGTGTCCAGGACTGACCCAGCTCCTGTCCCTTACGAGCCAGAGAACTCACCAAGTCCCCTCAGGAGGGAAGCACACTCTCAGCGCTGAGGACCTTCTAGACCACAGGCCTCATTAACGTGGCTTCCTGAGTCGACCGTGTTACCCGTCAGGTGACCTTGGAGGGTTGCTGTGAGGTTAAATTGGACCAGGTGCTGAAAGTGGCACAGAGACCTTCCCCTCCTCTCCCTGAATCCTGCAGACTTCGTGCCTGGGTATTCGCCAAATCAACTTTTTCTTAATCTCTCGTGAGGCTAAAAACTGCTGCCGGTGGCAGAGAGGAGCTGATGGATGCGGGGAGAGTGGCCCCGAGTTCAGTAAAGGGGGAGGCAGGGAGTTTAATTACTTCCTGCCCCAGCCCCGTCCCGTGGCCTGGTTTCTCCAGAGCCTCTGCCTAATTATTTTACCCCCAGGCTCAAGGGCTGAGGCGCAGGGCTGGACGCTGGTGGGGGAAGGGAGATGGGGGAGGTTTTGGGCCTGTGAACCCTCCTCGTCTCTGGGGTCCACGGCAGAGAGGACCAGCTGGTCGTCCGGACGCTGTTTACAAACAGCTAGGAACAGAACGGCCTCCTGCCCCCCACCCTCTCCCTCCCACCCCCCTCTGGCCTCCCCAGGAGGGTCCACAGCCCCTTCAGGCTGTCGCATCAGTGCCAGCAGGACCCCGTCCTGACCTGAAAAGTGGAACATCCCGGGCGCAGAAGGTAGCGAGTCTGGAGGTCAGAACAGGGTCTCCAGAGGCAGCTGGACCTGGATTCAGACCCTGTCCCTTTGCCTTTCTGAGCCTGAGATGCCCACCCACAAGATGGAAGTAAAGCCCACCATAGGGCAGTCGTGAGGTTTAGGCAAAATAGGGCACGGAAGGCATGTGGCAGGGAGATTTCCCTGGCCCTGACGGTCCAGTAGTTAAGACTCCGAGCTTCCACTGCTAGGGGCACAGGTTCAATCCTTGGTCGGGGAACTAGGATCCTGCATGCCTGCTGCCATGCAGCGCGGCCAAAAAAAAGAAGGCACTTGGCAGGCTGGGGGCTGGGGGCCTGGAGGTGGGGCCTTGAGCTTTGCTCCGCCCTCACTCTTTTTAGGCAGGGTTCATGGATCATGTTTGTGTTTCTAAGTAGGGAGGCGGGTTCCACGGAATCATTGATTCTCCAGCTCTTTCGTGGGTCCCCAACAGGCCCTTTCTGAACACTAGGAGACGGTAGTAAGACGGAGAGGCCCTTGGCCCTGAGCTCACATTCTAGTGGGTGAGACAGATGATACTCAGAGAGACCATATACACACATCACATGTAACATCTGTTTGTTACAAAGAATAACCTCGTTTCAGGAAAGAGTATATAAGCAACAGTCTTGGTGGGGGGGGATTCCTACCAGGGGTCACAGGGAGGACACTGCCCAGAGGCGACGGGACGGTCTAGAAGGAACAGCAAACACAGGCCTGGGGTGCTGGCAGGTGTAGCCTGTCAGAGGGCGGGCCAGGCCCCGTAACTGGAGCAGTTGAGCGGGGGATGAGGCCAGGAGTAGGCTGGGTTCAGGTGATGCGGGGCGGGTTCAGGTGATATGGGGCGGGGTTCAGGTGATACGGGGCGGGTTCAAGTGATGCGGGGGCGGGTTCAGGTGATGCGGGGCGGGGTTCAGGTGATGCGGGGCGGGGTTCAGGTGATACGGGGCGGGCTCAGGTGATGCGGGGTGGGGTTCAGGTGATGCGGGGCGGGGTTCAGGCGATGCGGGGCGGGTTCAGGCGATGCGGGGCGGGTTCAGGTGATACGGGGCGGGGTTCAGGTGATGCGGGACGGGTTCAGGTGATGTGGGGGCGGGTTCAGGTGATGCGGGGCGGGTTCAGGTGATGTGGGGGCGGGTTCAGGTGATGCGGGGCGGGTTCAGGTGATGCGGGGGCGGGTTCAGGTGATGCGGGGCCTTACAGGGCAGCAGTGGCAGCTTGGAGTTTTATTCCACGTGGGGTGGGATGGCATTGGAGAGTTTTGAGCAGGCGAGAGATGTGGTCTGATCTCCATTTTCAAAAGGAAATGTATACACTGCTATATTTAAAATAAAATGCTTTTCCGTGAAAAACGAAATGAAAGGATCCATTGCTCTGCCGGCTGTGGGACGCACAGAGGGCAGGAGGGCAGGATTGGAGGAGGAGGGCTGGGCAAGAGCTCAAGGATGGTTCAGGGAGAAGTGGTCAGATTCAGGAAATACTTCACAGTAGCAGAGCCAGGACTGGCTGACGTTTTTGGGGAAAGAGAGGAGTGAGGTGACCCGTCCTGCCTGAGCTGCGCATATATCTGGTGCCGCTTACTGACGTGAGGAGGGGATTTGAGCAGATGGAGAATGCTTGTGGAGCTTAGCAGCCCCCAAGGGGAGTGCTGGGTTGCAGGTGTGAGTCTGGAGCTCAGTGGGGAGATCCCGTTTGGGAGCCCCAAGCGTAGAGGTGATGCTGAAAACCCTGAGCCTGGAAGAGGCACTTGGGCAGCGAGGGTGGGTGAAGAGCCAGGGCCGCGGACCACGTCTCCGTCTCCGTCCCTCCCACGTTTCAGGTGCTGCAGAAGGAGGAGGGGCCCTGAAGGAGGCTGGGGAGGAGGGCGGAGGCGCGGAGCCGTTTCTTAGAAGCAGGTGAAAGGGGCTCCTGGGGGGCGGGGGGACGCCACGTCTGTTCCTGCTGAGAGATTCCGTAAGGTAAGACCCGAGGAGGATGGCGGGGCCGGCGAATGGAGCGCACAGACACTCTTGTTTTTTCTGCATTTTGTTCTAATGGGAAGCAGCTGGAGGTAAACATGGATCACGGGAGGAGTTTTAAAGGGATGGGCTATGACAGCGTGTTCGGTGCTGCCGGGAGGGTCTGTGGAGAGGGAGACCTCGATGGCGGGACGCACCACGGTGGGGCCTCACCTCCCACACTGGGGGAGGCGCGGAGGGGGGCACGATGCGCCAGGAAGGCCAGTCGCGGGAGGGGAGGGGAGCTTGGCCTCTCACACGTGGCCAGGTACCCGGGCTGCTCTGGGAAGACACGGCGCGGCCACGCGGGGGTGGATTGAAGGGGAGAAGGTGGGAGGCTGGGGTCAGAGGTCAGAGGTTACGCCTCAGGTCCCAAGAGAAATGCTCAGTGCTTCCTGGTGAGGTAGGGACACTCGAGACGCCCCAGACGTGAAACCCGGCCTCGAACATCAGCAGCAACAGCTGCCAGAGCTGTTCCAAGACCCAGTAGACTGTCACTCCGGGGCATTGATCCTCTGTCCCCAAGGCCACCGTGGCCAGCGGGAGGCGGGGGCTCCGGGCCTCTGGGCGTGGCTGGCGGTGGGAGAGCCCCGGGCTGCAGGCCAAGCAGGGGCCCTGGGCTCCTTCCCGGCCAGACGGTTCACCAGCCGCGCAGCCGCACGTGAGTTCCGAACGTTTGCCAGCTTTACTTTCCTTCATTTTATTCTTGTGTCTTCCCTGTAGCTCATGGACAAGAGTGGATGTTTTTGCCAGCACACGTCTTTATTGAAATATAAAATACGTACAGAAAAGTGTACAAAACACAAATACAGACTTTCCCAAATTCCCACAAAGTGAACGAGAGCTAGAGCGTTGCCGGCGCCGCGCACGCTTCCCCCCCATCGCCGCTCCCGTGCCGCCCACGGGAGCCCCAGCCTGACTTCTAACCCCAGGCTCAGTCTGGCCCGTTTAAAATCATGTATTGAGAGTCACACAGTGTGTGTCCTGTCACTCGCCTTTATGTCTGTGAGATTCACCCGTGTTGTCTGTAGCTTTGTTTGTTGTTGTTGTTTTTCACTTTCACCGCTACGTAGTAGCCCCTTGTATAAATATGCCATAATTTATTTATCGTTTCACCGTGAGTAGACGTACGGGTTGTTTCCAGCTTTGGGGATATTACAGACCATGCTGTTATGGACACTTTTGTACGTTTTTGGGTGCACTTATGCCTTCATTTCTGCTGGGGATGTGCCTGTGAGTGGAATTGCTGGCACACAGAAAACGCGTCATGAAGTTTCCATTTCTTCGCCTGCGACTAGAGGTGATCCTGTCTAATTTGGAGTCTCTATGAGGGTGGGGCACACAAGTTTGCAGAATGTCTAACGTAGCGATTTGCAAACAGGAGGCGTTTAATTAAGTGATAGCCACCGTTGTCATTTCTCCTGGGGCCCATCCTTGAGGGCGGCCGCCTGCCTTCACGTCCTGGGACACATCCTGCCCTCCCACGTGCCCGCCAGTCACTCTGTTGAGACCTGGATGCTGCAGTGAGGCCCGGGTCAGGTCTCTCCACCCCCGGACTATAACTTTGCCAGAAACCGTGGCCCCTTCCATCCTTGGCCCCAACGTGGACAGACTTCTCATCAGTGTTTGGAGCCTTTCCGGCTCTGCTTATTTTCCCCTTTAGCTTCCATCTTACTCGGTCCTTCTCAGCATTACCCTCGGTTCTCATGCTTCGGCCCCCACCTTCATCACCGGGCCGGCAGGAGACTAACCCTCTGGCGTATGTGCCCCGCCCCACAGCTGCTCCCCAGACCTGGAGAGAATGACGTAGCGGGTACGTCGGCGGTGCCCGCGGCCAGGCCCTCAGGCTGCCTGGAAAACCTCTGCACATCCCTCTCTTCTTCCAGAAGTGAGCCTTCCTCTAGGAACCCTCTTGTCCCAGCTCTCTTTTCACCCTCTGCAGATGACCTAGCGCCAGGTTTCACTGAGAAACTTGAAGCCTTCGGGTGAGAATACCTTCAAATTCCTCTTCTGCTACCTGAAAACTTGTAGGCGTCCATGTATGTAATCTTGCCCCTTCCCTCCCATCTCAGCACGGAAAAGACGGCCCTCCTCTGGACCAGGCACTGTTTGGATTCTGTTCTCTCCTGTGTCCTCTGCAACCTTTGCTCCCTTAAACACTGGTTTTCTCTCAGTCAGTCTCTCTCTGTCTCTGTCTCTCTGTGTCTCTCTCTGTCTCTGTCTCTGTGTGTGTGTGTCTCTCTCTCTTTCTCTCTGTCTCTGTCTCTGTCCCTCCTTCTGTGTCTCTCTGTGTCTCTGTCCCTCCCTCTGTGTCTCTCTGTCTCTCTGTCTGTGTCTGTCTGTGTCTGTGTCCCTTCCTCTGTGTCTCTGTGTCTCTGTCTCTGTCCCTCCCTCTGTGTCTCTGTCCCTCCTTCTGTGTCTCTGTGTCTCTGTCCCTCCCTCTGTGTCTGTCTCTCTGTGTCTGTCTGTGTCTGTGTCCCTTCCTCTGTGTCTCTGTGTCTCTGTCTCTGTCCCTCCCTCTGTGTCTCTGTCCCTCCTTCTGTGTCTCTGTGTCTCTGTCCCTCCCTCTGTGTCTGTCTCTCTGTGTCTGTCTGTGTCTGTGTCCCTTCCTCTGTGTCTCTGTGTCTCTGTCTCTGTCCCTCCCTCTGTGTCTCTGTCCCTCCTTCTGTGTCTCTGTGTCTCTGTCCCTCCCTCTGTGTCTGTCTCTCTGTGTCTGTCTGTGTCTGTGTCCCTTCCTCTGTGTCTCTCTGTCTCTCTGTGTCTGTCTGTGTCTGTGTCCCTTCCTCTGTGTCTCTGTGTCTCTGTCTCTGTCTCTCTCTTTTCTCTGT
>NC_041217.1:809290-914924 GCF_002837175.3 Physeter macrocephalus
TCTGTGTCTGTGTCCCTTCCTCTGTGTCTCTGTGTCTCTGTCTCTGTCCCTCCGTGTCTCTGTCCCTCCTTCTGTGTCTCTCTGTCTCTGTCCCTCTCTCCTCAGCCTCCCTCCCTGCTCTCTCTCCGGCCCCATCTCTCCTCCTTCACAATAAAACTGCAGGAAGCAGCGCCCCAGTCACTGTCTCGCCGCAGCTCCCCGCCCCTGCACGGACGGCGTGGGGGGGCTGGCTTTTTAGTCCTCGCCCCGCGTGCCTCCTCTGCGCCATCTGACGCCACCTCGGTCCCTTGGCACCCTGACCAGCGCACTGGTCTCCTTTCCTCCCCAGCTGCTCCCTCCCCATCTTCCGCTGGTGTCCAGACGCGGCTGTGGCCAGGGCTCTGGCCGCGGCCTCTGGCCTAGATCTCCATTCTGAGTCTAGAACATTCACTTGCCCCTTGTGTTCCTCAAGTGTCTCAAGTCCAACTCGTCCAGAAATAAATTAACCATCGCCCCACCCCGGGCCCGCCTTTCCTCCTCCTTCTGTACTTTGGTGAGCAGGGGGCCGCCTGGCCCCTCTGCCCGTGTCCCGGGTTCTCTTGGTGCCAGAGCCCTGACGCGCTGTCCTCCCCTCCGGTCCGCCTCCCCAGTCGCTCAGATCCCTCGTCACGACCTCGCCGCCCGCCCCCTCCTCTGCCCGGTGGAATCCATCCTCCCCGAGCTGCCAGCCTCTTATCCTCGAACGCAGTCTTGACGCCCTGGGCCGCCAGCACCTCCCCGCCTCCCGGCTACTAACGCTCCTCCCCTTGACTTTCACCCTCTGCCACGTCTACACTTGAAGGCGGCCCGCAAAGGGGCTTCCTCTCCTTGCTCTGTGCCTGTGCTGACCTGCCAGCCCGGATAATCCTCCTCCCTGGAGGCTCGGCTCCGGTGACAGCCGTGACTTTCCCGCACACGTGGAACGCGGTGTTCCCGCATCGCCTGTGTCCGTGTTTCCCCGCACGTCTAGAGGGCGAGGCCTGACCCTCACCCAGCCCCGCTCCCCAGCAGAGAGTGCAGGGCCCGGCTCAGAACACATCCGAACGTTGAACAGAGGATGAATAGTTTGCAAATACCATTCTCGTCCTACTTGACCGGACCTGCAGAAGTTATTTATTCATCTATGCTCTTCGGAGACTACTGGAAAATATGATTTTGTGTCCAGATCCTCAAATGGAGAGAGATTTGGCAGTGATTCCTTTTTTCCAGTTTCTGTAAACAACCACTGAAATCGGTCCACAAGTTTACACCCTCCGGCCCCAGCGCTGGGAGAGGTCACTGCCGTATTTCCCCCTCGGTTTGTTCTGGACAGAATGAGACTCAAGGACTCATTTTTAACTTGTTCCATTTTTCTTCCTTCTCTGGATCTTCTCTTTGCTGGCTCTCCAGGGACCTGAGATCACAGGCTGACATTTTTAGCCTGACGCGGTCAAGTTCGCCTGTATCTTGGGGGCCACCGATACACCCTAAAGAGCATATTAATGATTAGCTCCAGACCCAGCCAGCTGGGGCTGTCAGCGCCCGCCACCCGGTTTCTCCCCTAAAATGTCTGGAGAAGTTTGCGGCTTTGCCTCTAGATCCAGAGAAAGTGACGTGGCTCCGGCAGAGAACCGGCTCCACGCGGGTCTCCCCTTGGAGCGGGAGCGAAGCCCCCGTCACGCTGTCGCAGGCCCGCCTGTGGGGAGGCTGGGGGTCTGAACGTGGGGGTGTGATAGGCGGGAAGATCGTGGAGGGGCCGGTTCTGACCCAGGTAGACGCACACCGGCCCTCCTGGAGCCACAGGATTGTGAGGCCGGGGCAGAGCCAGGAGCAGTTCCTTGTAGATAATCGGTCAGCTTTTCTCACCAGGGCTCTGCAGAGAACCAGGCCCTGCAGAAAATGGAGTGACCGTTTCCTCAGTTCTCCCAAAGCTGCTGAATAGCTGGTCCCGTTCTAAGTACAGAGGAAAGAAGCTCCGTGCATACCGTGGGCGCCTTAGGGCGTTCTCGTGGACTCCCCCTTGGCAAGGGCTGGCGTCAGGCCACGTCCCTTGTACCAAGTGTCCCCGGGATGGGCCACCTCCCCGACCCCAACGGCAGAGGCTTCCGCGCGCCTGTCCCTGTGTGTTATTTAGAAATAATGTGTTTCTAAATCACCCAGGAAAGTGTCTGCTGACGCCCCCCAGTGCTGAAGACGCCAGTGTCCCAGTGGTCGGGGTTCTTTCGGGCCGGGGGTCAGGGAGACTTTCTGTTTCACTCCCCGTCCCTGTAATCCTTGCCTTAAAGGCAGGAGGAGACAGTGGCACACAGAGCACGGAGGTGCTGTTTCTCCAAACAATAATTTATAATTGTAAAGTCAGAAGGCTCGTTAAAGACAATATCAGAACATAGGGGAAAAAGAGAAAATAACCAAGAGTTCTTTGTCTTATTAGCTAAAGGTGGCAGCCGTGGTCCCCTTTCCTGAGTGCAGGCGCGTGTGCACGCTTTTCCTTCCGTGGCTGAGATAACCGTATGCACAGACACACGTATTCACACACATTCTGTCCCCTGCTCGTTATTATTATTTGCTTGTCATATCATAGTAGTCGTTTTCCCACGTCACTAAAAATTCTTCCCGAGCATTGTTTGCAGGGGGCATTGTGGTCCATCGCATGGCTGGGTTAAGCCCTTTGCCTATATTTGGACACTTACATGGTTTCCAATAAATGTACTTTCCAAGTCCCCAAGTGGGTCCCCAGGCTCCTTCCCCTGGCCCTTGGCGCCTGTCCCCGGAGAGACTGAGCCAGACCCCGTGATAAACAGAGCCACTGACACACTTCCCGGCTGAGGCTCGTGGCCAGGCGGCCGGGACCGACTAGGAAAGGGCAGAGAAGACTCCCCGATGGTTACTCCCAGGACAGGGGCACGCGGGGCTACCGTGCTCTTTGTCGAGGCTCAAGTTCCTGGCGTTGGCACATCGGCCAGGCAGGGCAGCCCCCCGCCCCCCCAGGACCAGCCACCTGCGTGCACCGTGGCAGAACTGGTGTGCCCGGCTTCCCTCGGTCTTGGGAGGAACGAGTTGTTCCTACTGACAAAGAGAATCAAGTCTGCAGCCTGGGAAATTTCAGGCGCGGGCAGGACGTCGAGGAGCGGAGGGCCCCGGTCCATCCGCCTGCCTCCGAGGCCCTGCCCCAAAGGCGCCCCGAGGTACCACGTCCTCGTGGTACCGAGGAAGGGCGTCTCGGCTCAGCCGACCCAGGTGAGCGCTCGGCTGCTGTCCTGGGACATCCGCCCACGAGCCCCAGCTGTCAGGCTCCAAAGGGGAACCTCACGCTTGCCGGCCTGTCCGGGCTTGGGGGTTCCCGCAGACGCCGTCTGATTTCCCCTCCCGTCAGCCTTGCAGTGTAGATGGGTTAGACAGGCTTTAACCTGCTCGGCGGACAAAGGAGCTGGGGCTGAGGAGGTCCCCCAGCTGGTGACCAGGGGCGCTCTCGAACGCCTCCTTCTGACTTCGAGTTCACAGAAAAAGAGTCTGTCTCTCAGCCTCCTTTCTGAGCCCCCCCCTCAAGTGGCGGATGCCTCCCGTGCACCCGGCTGGGGCAGGTGCTGTGCCTGGAAGCCCTCTGCGCTCTGGGGCGGGAGCTGGCCCGGCCCACCCTGCCCTCGGTGGTCCCAGGACGGCTCCTCCCTGATGCAGACCCGGGGCTCGCTCACCCAGCCTGCGGCCCCAGAATCTCCATCCCGCACCCCCTCCACCCCAGGTTCTGCAGCCGCTGCGGAGGGGGCCGCGGTCTCTCCACTCGCCCCCTCCCGGGACGCTGGGTCACTAAGGGTCTCTGTGGATCACAGGAGCCCTTATTATTTAGGGCTTTTATTGCTCGTCACAAAAGGGAATAAACAGAGGGCAGCACACGGCCCACACGGGAGGTGCGGTCACTCTGAATCCCGCCCGGGGACCCCTCCACATGGGGCTGAAGAGCCGGAGGTGTGGCCGCTGAGAGCCCAGCGCGAGTCACGCAGACTCCCCAGACCTACCGGGAAGAGTAAAGTAGCTCGCTGGTAATTTTACATTGATCACGCGTGTGGAAATCTTTTACAGCTGGGCCCAAAACATGTATTTTTTATTTTAAAAACACAGGATTTATTCGGAAATCATGTCACCAACCCTTCCTGCGTGTGTCCCGAATGCATAGCCTCACAGAGGGAAGTCTGACGTGGCGTTGGGTGTGCGTGCGCGGGTGTGCGTGCGCGGGTGTGCGTGCGCACGTGAGCATATTCTTGGGACGCTGGGAAATGGAAGGATGTGATGGGTTCAAGGTCAAGTTCAGTCAGTGCTTATACATTCAACCTGCAGGGGTAGTGACTCAGCCCCTTCTAATTCAAGGGCACTGAAACTTCAACAAACACATTATTAACATTCACTTCACTTGTTTCTTTTTCCTTTGTATTAATGTGGCTACTAGAGCATTTAAAATTGCTGGTATAACTCCCATTTTGTTCCCATTGGATGGGGCTGGCCTAATACGGTGTTCTATCAATGGTCCCAGGCACATAGGTTCGTTTTATATTTTCAGCTCTTTATTTAATCTTTATCCTTTAGAAATTAAAGAGGAGATAAACATGGTATGTAAAATAAGATTTTGTTCAGTATAACCCTCCTATCATTGTTTGTGTAATAAAGAGCAAGATCTGTTTATCTTTCAATTTTTCATTGAGATATAATTCACATACCGTAAAATTCAACGTTTTAAAGTGTGCAGTTCAGTGGTTTTTTAGTAATTCACAAAGTTGTGCCACCAGTTCTACTATCTAATTCCAGGATGTTTTCATCAGTCGCAAAATAAACCCCGCACCCACTAGCAGCTCCTCCCCAGGTCCCCCCCGCCCCCCCCGCAGACGCTGGCGACCGTTCATCTGCTTTCTGTCTCTATGGATGTGGCTGTTCTGATATTTCACGTACGTGGAATCATACAGCACGTGGTCTTTGGGGTCTACTTATCATGCTTTCAAGGTTCGTCCCCGCTGGAGCGTGGCACTTCATTAGTTTTATGGCTGAATGATATTAATTTGTATGGTTACACCACAGCAGCTGATGGATAGTTGGGTTGTTTCCGCATTTTGCCCGCTATGAATAATGCTGCGGTGAGCATGCGTGTATAAGTTTTTGTGTGGACACGTTTTCATTTACCTTGGGTATATATATTACCTAGGGGTGGAACTGCTGGGTCATAGGGTAACTGTGTTTAACTGTTTCAGGAACCGCCAGACTTTTCCAAGGCGGCTGCACCATCTTAGGTTCCCGCCAGCAGTGTATGAAAGTTCCAGTTTCTCCACATCCTCGCTAACACCAGCTATTATCTGACTTTTCTTTTTTTTTTAATCACAGCCACCCTAGTTGGTGTGAAGTGTATCTCACTGTGGTTTTGCTAACCTCAGAGGACACGGGTTTGTTTCATTAAATAATGTGGCGATTTACTTGCTCCTATCCCTAAATCCCTTCCCTCTCCCTCATGCTTCTTCTCCAGAGCTGCCGTATTTATTCCTGTGGTTTCACTGTTGCTCGCACACCTGCCACTCCCAGATCTGCGTCTCAAGCCCAGGTCTCTCTCCTGAGCCGTCGGTCTTAACTAAAGCCAGCCCCTTGGGCATTTAACCGTCTTCCCGGCCCAAACAGCCGTCACCCACTTCCAACCCGCCTTCCCTCCATCCTCCCCGTCATGGTTTTAAAGCATCACCATCTCTCCAGTCAACCGAGCTGGAAGTCCTGGGGCCACTCCCCACTTAACCAAATCTTATTAACTGTCCCCCAGAAATGAGCATAGAATTCACCTCAAGGCGGGCACTGTCAGGCTTGGTCTGGGATCCCATCACGTCCTGCCAGAGCTGTCTCTCTAAATACCACCTGACTGTCACTTCCCTGCGTAAAAGTGACGTCTGGAGTGATCTGGCCCCAGGGCAAGGTTCTGGTCTCAGCCCCTCCACCCTGTGCCCAGCAAATCACGTGCTTTGCCCGTTTTGACCCTGGCGCTAAGAGAGTCCTTGCCTGTCTCCTGTCTCAGTTGAGCCCCCTGAAGGAGGCCCCCTGGGATGGCGCTTCAGTCCCATGTCCTCCTGGCCCAGCCTCCACTGTGTAGGCACAGGGTCCTGTGCTGGTGGGGGGGCTTGGCCTCCCTGATGTAAGGGTTTGACATCCTCCTTTGCTGCCTCCCCCCACTAGATTTTTTTTCTTTTTAATATTTATTTATTTATTTGGCGGCACCGGGTCTTAGTTGCAGCAGGCGGGCTCCTTAGCTGTGGCATGCGAACTCTTAGTTGCGGCATGTGGGATCTAGTTCCCTGACCGGGGATCGAACCTGGGCCCCCTGCACTGGGAGCGCGGAGTGTTATCTGCTGCGCCACCAGGGAGGTCCCCCCCGCCCCCCCGCAGCTAGATCTCGACTTCTCTCCCTGCAGTGGAAGGACTAGACCCACGTCCCAGTTGTCCTGGGGCTTAAAGACTCAGCTCAATGCTCAGGCTGGTCCCCAACTCTGACCCTCCCCCCACCAGTGTGTCTCAAACGGAAAGACCCAGCCTTTTCGCTCTCCTACAAGGGGGTCCCAGCTCCCTTGCACCTCCTTGGCCTCGACTGCGGGAAGGGAGCTGCCTCTGGGAGTCGTGACGACCCCGCAGCACGAAAGAGGGAACTTGCCAGAACAACCTGCAGGTGCCCAAGGCCTGGGAAATGGAGGCTCGGGTGTGGCATTTTCCTGGGGTAGAATCTGCAGGAAGAGTCAGCAGCGGGGGAGGTGGCACTGAAGCCAGCAGTCCCTCATCCCCACGGTCCCGTCCCGTCCAGAGGCATCGGGAGACCCCTCACGGTGGCTCGGCGCCCGGGATGGCACAGGTGGCCTGGAACGTGGGGGGTCCCCGAGGCCAGCAGGGCTGTCGTCCGTTCTGCCCTGTCCTGTGGGCAGGGGGGTCTGGGAGGCACACCCACCAGACCTGTGGATTATCTGAGGCCCAGAGGGACCGTGAACTTGGAAACAGCGGAACCAGGATCCACAGAGCTCTGGTCAGACTGGGAAGACGGGCTCAGTATAACAGGTGGAAAGAGCACTCAGAGGAGGGGACCTTGTTCCGTGGGACCCTGGGGGCGGAACCAGAGGGCTTTCTGCCATAGAGTCAGCTTAAAAAAAAAAGGCTTGGCTTCCTCAGGAAGAACTGAGCTCTCTGTCCCCGGAACCTACGTGGTAGGGACATTATAGGTAGGGTTGAAATATTTCATGCCGTCCCAGCAAACATTTGTTACATGCAAAGCACTCGGCCAGATGCTGGGGAGAGAAATAAAGGGCCGGTCCTGCCCTCAAGCCGCTCACCGTCTAGTCCCAGGACAGCGCAGAGAGGGCTACAGGGCAGCCGCCCAGGAGGGGCTCCCGGCCCAGGGCCTGGGCTGCATGTTGATGGACCAGTCAGAGGAATTAACTATTATTAACCTTTTAGGTAAGAGAACAGTATCGTAGCTCCCTTTCTCAAAAGTTGCCATCTTTTAGAAATACACACTGATTTGTTTGTGCATGAAGCGATATACCTGGGATTTGCCCTGAAATAATCTGAGGGTGAGAGAAACACAGGTGGGCAGTGATGACTGAGCTGCCAGGAGGTCATTATGCTCTAGTTTTGTGAACCGTTGAAGTGTCCCCAAATAAAAAGTTAAAAAGAAGGAGGAGGGGACTTCTCTGGCGGTCCAGTGGTTAAGAATCCGCCTCCCAATGCAGGGGACGCGGGTTCCATCCCTGGTCAGGGAACTAAGGTCCCACGTGCCGCAGGGCACCTAAGCCCGCGCGCCGCAACTACTGAGCCCGCGCGCCACAACAAAAGAGGCCGTGTGCCGCAACAAAGATCCCGAGTGTCACAACTGAGACCTGATGCGGCCAAATAAATAAAAATAAATATTAAAAAAAATTTTTAATTAAAAAAAAGAAGAATGAGGCAGAGGAGGAGAAGGAGAAGTGGGGGGAGGAGGAGAAGGCTGGGGACAGTCAGGCAGGCAGAGGGGGGACAGGACACTGGGCGGCATGAACAGCACCTCGAAGGCGGCCAGGCCACGTGTCCTGCACGGTGACCGGAGTGCGGGCAGGAGGGGGCGGGGCACAGACGCGGGCAGCGGCCCCGTCACAAGGGCCTGTGGGCCAGCTCAGGGGTCTGGGTCTCATCCCCAAAGCCCGGACCCACTGACCAGGTGACGTTTCCGAGAGATGGCCCCGGCTGCAGGTGCAGGGGGCTTGGAGAGGGCGGTGAGGCGGGCAGGGGGCCAGCTGTGGCCCCAGCACAGCAGTGCAGAGGGCGCTGAGGTGTCAGGAAGGCAGGTGAAGGGAGCGCGGAGGTGGGGCTGCCGTCCCAGGGTCCACTCCGAGGACGAGGGGCCTGCCGCTCCACCCTCCCTCCTCTTTCCCTCTTCGGCCCGGCACTGGCTCCAGAATCTTCGGGACCCAGTGCAGAACCGAAGTGTGAGGCCCCTTGTCCAGGAATGAAGCCCTTCCAGATGGTGACTTGAAGCCTGAAGCCGGGCTCGGGGCCCGGGGCGAAGCAGAGTCCAGGCCTCTGTCCAGCACAGGCGGGAGGGGCTGTGGGAGAGCCAGGCCCCCCTCTCACAACTGGGCAAGAGGGTGGCGTGTCCCTCCTGCCACCCCTGGGACCTCAGTGGGGCCCAGGGACGGTACAGTTACCTTGCAAAATACTATGTAAAATTGAGTTGCCGCAGAAGGTCGGACTATGAACCTTAGATAACTGGGACAAAGCAGTGTCAAAACTGAAGGGAACGTTGAGCTCTTATGATAATCGTAAGTACTGAAATGGAGACAAGCTCCTTAAAAATTATTAAACTGCTCATCTCGCTCCCCGGGCCCCACTGAGGCCCCGGGGTGGCAGGAGGGACAGGAGGGAAACGCTCCCCTCTGAGCGGCCCTTTCCAGCCTTCTCCAGGCTCCCGCGCTTGCGTCCGCCTGGGACGCATTGCAGGCGCTCGGGGCAGCCGAGCCCGGCGGACAGCAGAGGGCCAAAGCGACTTGTTTGTGTCTACCGTGTGCTTTCCCAGTTTCTCCAAAAATGGGGTCTGCTACAAGCTTCCCACCCGGGGTCACCAGACCCCGCGGCCAGAGACAGGTCCCTTAGGTCCACAGAGACACTGCCGCTGAGCCTTCGGGGCCGAGAAGATCCACCACGAGACCCCTCCTTCCGCCCTGGACGTGGCTCCTTCACAGCCTCACACCGCCCGCGGGGGTCTGGCCAGGGCAGGCCCAGTGCAGCCGCGACCCACCCCCGACCTGAGCCCCCTTTGCCGGTGGCCGCAGACAGGCCCCCCTCCCTTCTTTGGGTGGCTCCTGGAGCTCGTAGGAGGGGGCAAGGGCCCCAGGGTCGCCACAGTCCCCACCGGCAGATGTCCTTCCCCTGGTCAGCACTTCACGTCTCTTTCACACGAAGTCCTTGCCCTCGAGGACCGCAAGCAGCCAAGGGGCAGAGTCCGGTGAGGTGTGCGGTGCAGGGGCTGAACCACTGAGTCTCCACGTTGCCCGCTTTGCAGAAGACGCCGGCCCTCCCTCCCTCCACGCACAGGGCAAAGCGGACACAGAGGCGGCCTGGCCTCGCGCTGGACGCCAGCAGAAAGTGCCCCGTGTCCCGCGTTCACAAAGCACCCCCCATCCCGGGAGGTAGAGATGAACTGTTTACACTGGGGTGGGAGGCGGCGCCCGAGCCCCCCGGCCCTCCGTGCAGCCCTCATATGTACCACCGCGCTGACCTCACAGTCGCTGGAGCGAGACGGGCAAGGGTCAGGCTCCGTGGTGGGTCCTGGCACCGCGCCGCTGGGCCCCACCGCCCAGCTCTGTCCCTGGCCGTCCCTCCTACCTGCTTCTGACCTGAGGGGTCTTGGTTTTTTGTTTTGTTTTCCCTTTTCCTTTTTTGTTTTTTGCTATGAAACTGAAATATTTAAGGACGATTTTCTTTCCTTTTCTTTTTCTGCAGCAACTTTTGTTTTTTCTTATCATAAAAATAATCCAGGCACTCGATAACTCAGACATTAGTTTGGGGGAGAAGTTAGAGTGCCACCTCCTAACATACTCCAAAATAAATCCCAGCTGATCCAAAGAGCTAAGCTAAGATCCCTCAAGGTTAAAAGTTAGGGTAAGAATTTACCAGGAGAAAAAGGAGGCAGAGCTTTCCAAGTAGTGAGAGCATGGTCGCAAAAGCCCAGTCTGGGTCCCTCGAAGGCAAAGGCAGAGGCGGGGCTGGCGGGAGGGAATGCAAGTTGGGGTGAGGTCTTGGGAGTCGAGGCTTACCCTGGGGGACTGGGGAGCCACAGAAGGTTTCAGGGAAGGGAGTGAGTTGGCAGATCTGTACTCCAGAAAGGTCCCGATGCTGCGGCGGGAAGAGCGTCCTGGCAGAGGGCAGGCCAGCGAGGTCTGCAGTGACCCAGGAGAGAGGTGACGGGGCCCGCACCAGAGGAGCACTGGTGAGGATGGAGAAGGTAGTGCGGAGGATGCGGCCTCCTCTGCCTGTGGGAGACGGCGGGGGGTGTGTGTATAAAACTGACTTTTGTAAACTAGGTCGATTTTACAGCCCCCGCCCCCGAATCCCTTGGGACGGGGAGCAGGGATGAGTGAGGCACAGGGGTCCACGCCGCTCCCCACATGCTACTCCACCCCTTCTCATCAGGGTGGCTTTGGGGACCCACCCAGCAAGATGGAGCAGGTGTGGCGGCGGGGAGAGAAGAGGAGTTTTGGGGGTGCACTGGGGCTCGTAAGCCGAGATGTTCATCAGACAGTTGGATACCGGGGTCCGAACCTCCGTAGGGCGTTCTGGCCCGGAAGTACCGCTTCAAGGGACACCAGGACATAGAACCCAACCGATGCCATCAGAGTGGACGAGGTGACCCAGGGAGAGTCTAAAAGAGCAAACGAAGGAGGCTTCAAGGAAAACCTTGAAAACACCCACGTTTAAGGGGCAGGCAGAGGAGGACGGCCTGGGGACTGAGAGGAGCTGCCAGAGGGCCAGGGGGTGGCTCGAGGGGGGAGGGGAGGGCTGTTCCACGGCGTCACATGTTTTCCAAGCAACTAAGCAAGATAAGGAATAGAAGACCTAAATCCGATTTAGCAACAAGGTCAGCGATGATCTGGGTGAGACATTTCCGTGGAATGTTGGGGGTCGAGGCGAAGCTGTGCTGGATCCGGAGATGAACAGGGATTTAAAAGAACTCTGGGGGAGGCTGGGGCAAAAGGATGGAGACAGAGGGCACCTGGGCGGGGCGGTGGTGCCTCGAGGCCGGATCTGGTTGTCCTGGGAGAGGTGTGACACTTTTACAAGGTGCTGGGAGGGAGCCCGGGGAGGGGAAGAGGTCAGGGCTCTGGGGGGCGGAGGTGGAAGGGGTGGGGCTGGGAACCAGAGCCCCAGGCAGGGGAGCCCCGGACAGGAGGGAGGGGAGCCACAGCGGGAGTGGGGCGACTCCCGCAGTTGGTTTCCATTTATTCGGGACGTTAGTGGAGGAGGCCGTCTGCTGAGACCGGGCTGGGGCGGGTCAGGGGGACCTGTCGACCGGCCACACGCGCTCAGTGAGGACGCCTGGCTTTACCGGAAGCTCCTGTGCGCTGGGCACTGTTGGAGCTTCGTGCAACTTCGTTGAAGCCACTGGACAGCCCGGGAAGGACTGTGGTCCGCACGCTCGCGTGAGAGCAAAGGCTGGCCCCGGGCATTCTGCCCTCAGAGCCGGGGCTCAGGAGGGGCTGCGTCCGGCAGGCTCGACGGGGAGAAGCACAGACCCGCAGTGGGCGAGGGTCAGGCCGGGGCTTGCGCCGTGTCTGGGACCACGGTCGAGGGTTGTGTAAGGACGTGACTGACACACTCGGTACAGGGAGGGTTGGGTGGTGAAGCAGCCAAGGCAGCTGGTGTAGAGAAGCCAGAACCTGCGTTTCGCTCCAGGGATGCTGTTTCTGGGTACAGACCCAAAAGGACTGAAAGCAAGGGGACATCCCTGGCGGTCCAGTGGTTAAGACTCTGCCTTCCAGTGCAGGGGACGCAGGTTCGATCCCTGGTCGGGGAACTAAGATCCCACGTGCCGCGGGGCAGCTAGGCCCACACCCTGCAACTAATGAGCCCGCGCTCTAGAACCCGTACGTCACAATTAGAGAGGAGCCTGTGCGCCACAACAAAGAGCCCACGCGCCGCAACCAAAAATCCCGCGTGCCGCAACTAAGACCCCCGAGACAGCCAAATAAATACATGAGTAATACATTAATTTAAAAGAAAAAGGGAAAAACGTGCACAGCCTAAAAGTTGAGGACGGTTTTTAAAAATAAATAAATAACAAAGTACGTGGAAAGGATTTTTTAAACAAAGGACTGAAAGCGGGGAGTCAAGCCACACCCCTGCCCAGCCATGCTCGGCAGCAGCTGATGACTCACGCGGCCAAAAGGCGGAGGCAACCCAAGGGTCCATCCGAGGATGAGCGCGTAGACCGGATGTGCTCTGCACACGTAATGGGATGTTAGCCTCAGAAAGGAAGAGACTCCGCGTCCGAGCTCTGCGAGGGGCCTGTCCGGCAGGCCACCCCTCCGTTGAGCAGGACCTTGTCTCGCTCCCGCCCACGCACCCTCCTCAGCAACGAGGGTCCGCGGTGATCGGGGTGAGAACTGAGCAGTCAGTGGCGGGCTCCAGCCTTGTCCTGAAGGACCGCGTCCCAAGTGGTGGCCCAGAGGGAAGCCACTGGGGAAGCGGCCGGAAACTGGCCCACGGGTGCCGGCCGGCCCTGGGGGCCAGCTCTCGGCCTGAAGGTAACCGGTCTCTGGTTCCGAAAAGCAAACGCAGCCTCTCCCCAGCTGCTCCGTCCTCTGGGAGAAAGCGGCAGAGGTGGAGAGTAAAGCCATAAAGGTGGAAGAAAGTGGCTGTCCGTGCCCCCCGCCCCGAGCCTCCCACCTTGGCCCCCAGGGCCGCCTCGGGGGTAGCTGTGCGGCCTTGGGTTTCAGTTTCGTCCTGCGTGAAATGGGGACGATGGCAGCCCCGCAGAGCATGGCACTGGGGCTGAGCGTTCCGGGAGGGGTGGGGGCCGTGGTGCCCTCTCCAGACGCGGCCAAAGCTGGGAAATGACCGGTTTCCTCACTGGGCAGGGCAGTGGGTGCCTCGCCGCCCCTGGTGTGCGGTCCCCGGGATGGGCTGGGGCCTGGGTGTCAGGGGTGGCTCCTCTTAACCTCTTGACCTTGGCCCCTGGGCTCAGGGCCCACCGGGCACACGCGTCCCCGGGCGTCCTGAGCAGGCAGGAGGCTTCCTCGTGGGGGTCGAGGGGCACAGCCTCCAGCACAGCTTGCTGCGTTCGCGGGTGCGGACTGGCGCTAACCCTATCCACCCGCGGGGCTCCAGACCGGGAGCCCGGAGGGCCCTGAGCCTGGGCCTGTCTTCGCCTGGCATGGCCGTCGTCCCGCCGGGCACTGGCCACTTGCAGGCCTCGTGCTGGGAGCTGCAGAGCTGGGAGCAGCGTCCTGGGCCTCGGAGAGCGCGAGAAGGCCCGGTGCCGCCCTCCCAGTGGGCGGTCCAGACCCCAGCCCGGCTGAGTGTGTGTTTGAGCCCTGAACACCCCAAAAAGGACGTTTCCGGGAATGTTAACCAAGGGGTGTCAAAGCCCTATGCACCCTCCTTCCGTGCCCCCTCCCCCTCCCCCAGCTCCAAGCCAGCCTCTGGGTCTCGGTTTCCTGCCAGCTGCCTGCAAAGCCAATGACGCCCATGCAGCCGCAGGCAGGATTTCCCGGAACAACCCCAGTTTCCCGACAGCCCTGGAGGGAACCGGTAGCTTTCCAGGGGCTGATCGGTTGTTACAGGCCTGAAGCTCAGTCCAGTGAGCTGGCCTAAGCCTCAGTAGAGGCTCCCGCCCGCGAACCACCAGGGGAAACGGGCACCGCCGTCCCTCCCAGGACTGCCAGCCCCAGGAATACCGCTTCCCCCCGAAGGCAAAGGACTCTGCTGAAGCTTCTTGTTGGGAGAATCTCGACTCTTTCTTCTTGGTGGAAAACAGTGAGAGAGCTGGCCCTCCGCGCAGCAGGAGGCTGGAGGGAGTGAGCTCTCCGGGCCCCCGTGAACCCTGGCCCTGCCCCTGTCCTGCCCTCACGCCCGCCAGCCCTGTAAGGGAGCTGCCCTCCCAGGGGAACTTCGGGCGCCCCGAGCCCGTGGCCGGCTCCTCCCTGCCCTCCCTTGCAGGCAGACGGCCCTGACAGCTGCAGTGTCTGACATCAGAGGTCACCAGGTGCCTGGAGAGAGTGGGGGCCAGGGCCCCAGCCCTCGGCCAGCCGGCTTCAGAGGAGAAGCAGGGGGGTGCGAGCTGGGCTGTGAGACACAGAGGGGCTGGTGGGGAGTGCAGGTGCAGGACAGGAAGGAAGGTGTTGGGGGAGTGCGCTCTGAGCACGGGAGCAGGACATGCCCCCTGATGCTTTCCCGGGAAACGGAACCTTGACCAGGGAGGAACAAGAAGCAGCCCCGGCCAAGGCCAAGGGGAAATGCTGTCTTCTAAGGGGCTCCGCTCCACACCCTTGAGGCTGTCAGCGCCCCCAGAACTTCAGTGAAGTCTGGGGAGAGAGCTCTGGCAGCCGCGTCCCTGTCCCCAGCCCGGATGCTCCAGACACAGACCTTCAGGGGCCTCACCACGCAGCCCTGGAGACGCAGAACCATCTGGGTGGGCATCACCCTGCTCTTGCTGTGGGGAAGGAGCAAATGCACCTAAACTCGAGGCCGTGGCCACCCCTGCCCCCTTGGCTCCGCCCCCTCCGAGGCTAGGGGGTCTGTTCTGCACTCCCTCCCCTTCTGAGGCGTTTCCCAGGCTCCACCTGCCCTCGGGGGCCTGCCACCCCTTCTTGCAGATGCCTCGGGCCGGGATTACCCTTCCTCAGGCAATGGGTCACAGGAAGGACAGAGAGGACCTGGGGGGCAGTCAGCGTGAGCTCGCAGGGCACCGGTGGGCCGGGGGCTCAGTGCAGCACACCAGGCGGGCAGGGGGTCCTCATTTTTAGGGACTTCCTGACAGGCACGCACTTCCTCTCCCCTCCTGCTTTGGCAGTGGAAGTGGGACGTGCTCTCCCCTGTCCAATCAGACGAGACTTCCCGGGGAAGTAGCGCAAGGCCCAAGGTGGGGAAAGACACTGCATCCTGCCGTCCACACCCTCCAAAGACGCGTCACCTGGATCCCGACCACGTGAAGGCACAGAGCAAAGTCATGAGGCCAAAAGGCCCGGAGGAGTGGGGGGCCGGGAGCTGCTTCTTTCCCTGACCCTGACCCTGGACCCCCGGCAGGTCCCTGCCACGTGTCACAGGTCCTTAAAGATTTTCCGAGGTCATCCTCTCCACTCCCCTGCGTCCACGAGGAAGTCCCAAACCACGCCTGTGGCTTCCCCTGACCCGAAAGCTTTTCCCAAAGGAAGAAAATAACTCTGCTTAGTCTCATCCAGAGGCCTGCAGACCTTTGCCCCACGGAGGTCCCTAGTTCAACTCAACCTAAACCCTCTTCGTCGGGGGGCCTAGAGACAGGAACACAGAGTCAGCCCCAGAGGTCACCAAGATGCAGCTCCAGTTCCAGCAGCAGAAGTCGGCCTGGCATCCGCGTCACACAAGCAAGGAGGCAGCGTGCTTTGTGCCGAGGAGCTTGGCTCCGCGGAAGCCCGGCCCCGGGACGACGCTGGGCTGCTTCTCCTTTTAAGGCAACGTCTGAGCTCTCGGCCCCAGCCCCACTCATTCCTGGCTATTTGGAGGCAACGATGATTACTCAGCGCCACCCCGCACCCCCCCACCCCCGGCCTGTTTTTCATTAGGTCCTTTTTAAAGGGCCGCCCCCCGCCCCACCCCGCCGTAGAGCAGACACGTGGCCGATCCCAGCGCACTAGGAGCCGATGCGGGGAGCGCGTGAGGTCGGGGGAGAATCCCGGTGAAGACACCGCGAGGGCAGAGAGAGGGCGAGGATGTTGGAAAACAGTCCGAGAGGCTGGGTGCGGGCGTGCAGGTTCTGCGGGCAGCAGGGGGTGGTGCCTTTGCCTATCCCCCAGCCGCCCCACGGGGGCGCCAGTGAGACAGGTCTGAAGCCGGGTTCTCGCGAACGCTGGGTGAGGCCGGCTAAGTTATCAACCCTCTGGATCCCCAGGTTCCCTCCGGGCGAGGCCTGCAAGCGGCATGGGAACTCTGCAGAGGGCAGCGGGGCCGTGTGCCCTGGGCACGGCCGGGGGCCCGACCTCCGTCTGGGGGGTGGGCCACGGCCCCAGCTCACCCACAGCTCCTCGAGGGGACGGCATCTGTGATGGAACCCCTCTGAACCCGGGGGGACGGGGAGGGGGAGAGGGGCTCCCCGGCCAGACGGCGGGTGGGTTCTTACCAATGTCCTAAAAGGGCTGAGCCACCGGGCCCCTCACTGGCCTCGTATCTGCAAGTTCCTCTCTCCCTTTCGAATCAAGGCACGGTCGCCACCCCTCCTGGCCCAGCCCTGGAAGGTGCTCTGAAGGGTCACCCCGGTTCTGGGAGCCGGAGTGAGTGGGACAGGGCTCTGTGCCCCACGAGCCCCGAGCTGGGCCCGCGAGGCAGGAGGAGGGAAGTGGTGCCTTCCAAGGCCCTGGCTCACCAGGCCCCGTGCCCCGTGGCTGCCTGATGGCATTCTGGCAGCGGAGCTAAATGAACCCTGGGGCTGGTCCCCAAGGGCATGGGTTTGTGGTCCAGGTGCCCACTGTTTCCGTAGGGCCGACCAGCACCCCACTCCCTCCGGGACACGTGTGAGGAAGGGCCCCGTAGGCCGAGTGGGCTTCTGTCCCCACAGCCACCTGGCTCCTGAGAGACAGAACAGCTCCCACCACTCGGGCCACAGCCTCCTCCTGTTAAGAACCTTCAGAAGGACATCGGGGCGTCCCTGGGGGCCCGGCTGCCCTGGGGTCTATCACAGTCGGACAGGGTTAAATCTAATATCTCATCTTAGGCAATTCAGCCGCTCCCGCGGCTCTCAGAATAAGGGGCCGGCTTCACGCTCCAGCCTCTAGCTCAACGCAGCGTCCTCGCCACGGCGCCCCCCCCACCGCCATCGCAGCATGGGTCCAGCTCTCCCGAGGTCAGCTGACCTGGCGGGTCCCGGGCTCCTCACAGAGAGGGCTGGGCCTTAGCAAAGTGCTCACTAAAAAATAAGGGAAATAATGTGGACTTTTCAAAAAGCCACATATATTTGATGCAAAGGTATGTCATGTATTCTGTTACGTCTACCTTCCTTCCCTTCTCATTTCGATGAGATGAGGACGGTAGACAGAATTTACAAATACTCCTAACTGATAAAAGAAAGCATAAGCAGCCCTTTGTTGGCCCCTCCAACCTTTCTTCCCTCTGAAAAGGTCTCGGCTGTAAAAACCCCAGGATCTGAGAATCACTGACCTACTGCTGGGAGCCAGGGCAAGGCCCGGAGGCTCCCGCCCGGAGCACGGGAAGCAAGGCAAGCCCAGGAGCCCGGAGATCAAGACAACTAATGTTTTAATGAGGACTGTAAAAAATCAAATGTAACACAAAGAAAGCGATAGGGACAAAAATCTAAAATTTTAAACAAAGACACGACCAGTTCTAGGGATGTTCCAGCAAGGCTCGGCAGAGTCCACCCTCCCAGTCACCCACGACAGAGGAGGGCACTTCAGGGTCTGAGATCCTCTGGGGAGGGAGGGCCACAGCCGCCCAGGAATTCCCTTTGGGGCCTCACGACCCTGACGTTCTGTGAGTCCGATGTCAGCTGGGTCTGTGCACGTGACCCCGGGCCCACGCACGGCGTCCTCAACGGAGGCTGTCTGGAGGCCCCGGGCGGTTACATAAGTGACCCCCACGCTGTCCCCGGGCCCGTTCCTCTGCCTCCTTAGCCAGCTCTTCATGTTTATTTTTCTTTCCCGAATTCTTAGGAGGGCAAGCAAGTGGAGACCAAGACAGATGCCAAGAAGGGAGAGGAAAGGGGCAGAGATGCCAGCAAAAAGCCCCTGGGCCCCAGACGGGACTCAGACCTGGGGAGGGAGCCAAAGAGGGGCGGTTTGAAGAAAAGCTCCTCAAGAGACAAGGACGAAGCTGAATGCAAAGGCGCAGAGAGGCCCAAGGAGGAGAAGCTCGTCAGGGGCCTTGAGAAGGGCCGGGTCAGGGCCGCGGTGGACAAGAAGGAGGCCGGGAAGGAGGGGCGGGCGCACGAGGGGACGGCAGCCCCCAGGAAGGACGAGGAGAAGGAGGGGGGTGTGAGCGGAGACAAGGGGAAGAAGGGAGAGGAGAAGGGAGCAAGCCAGAGAGAGGAGACCGAGAAGGTGAGGGGGCAGAGGAAGGGCACGGACGCCCGGACGGAGGGCCAGGAGGTGGAGAGAGGGAGCAGGGACAGGGGTGCCAGGCCGGAGGACGAGAAGGCCAGAAAGGAGGAGCCCCGCTGTGCAAAGGCCCCCCGCGAAGAGAGCAAGAGCCCGGCAGCGGCGGCGGCGCCAGAGAGATCAGCCCCTGGAGCCCCCGCCCAGCCCGCCGACGGGCCCGCCCAGGCTGAGGAGGAGGCGGCCCCCAGCGTCTTTGACGAGCCCCTGGAGAGGGTGAAGAGCAACGACCCGGAGGTGACCGAGCTCAACGTGAACAATTCGGACTGCATCACCACCGAGATCCTGGTGCGCTTTGCCGAGGCGCTGGAGTTCAACACGGCCGTCAAGGTCTTCGCCTTGGCCAACACGCGGGCGGACGACCACGTGGCGTTTGCCATCGCCATCATGCTCAAGGCCAACAAGACCATCACCAGCCTGAACCTGGACTCCAACCACATCACCAGCAAGGGCATCCTGGCCATCTTCCGGGCCCTCCTGCAGAACAGCTCGCTGACCGAGCTCCGCTTCCACAATCAGCGCCACATCTGCGGCGGCAAGACCGAGATGGAGATGGCCAAGCTGCTCAAGGAGAACACCACGCTGCTCAAGCTGGGCTACCACTTCGAGCTGGCCGGGCCCCGCATGACCGTCACCAACCTGCTCAGCCGCAACATGGACCGGCAGCGGCAGAAGCGGCTGCAGGGGCGGCGCGCGCGGGAGGCCCGCGCGGGGGAGGCGCTGCTGGAGGAGCCCCGGGCCGGGAGGCCCTCCCCGCGGCCGCCGCCCAGGGCCGCCCGCAAGAGCTCCCCGGGGCAGGGGGGCGCCCCGCCCGCGCCGCCCCCCCCGCCGCCCCTCACGGAGAACCCGAAGAGCTCGCTCTCGCCGGCCACCCAGCGGAAGCTGGGCGACAAGGGCCTCCCCGCCCAGGAGAACTCCCGGGACCAGCTGCTGGCCGCCATCCGCTCCAGCAACCTCAAGCAGCTCAAGAAGGTGAGTGCGCGCGCCCGGGCGCGGGGCGGCGCGGCGCGGCGCTGGGAGGGGCCGGCTCACCCCACGGGCCCTGCCCAGGCTGGCCGCCCGCCTCCCCCGCGAGGGAGTCCGGCCTTCCTCTCGGGGGCCCCCTTTAGCCCCTCACCCTGCAGCGAAAGCCGCTTCTCCCAGAAATGGAGAAGCGGCTTCAGACCCTCCCTCCCTCCCCCCATTCCCCAAACGCAAATGGCCTTTGTTTTCCTAATTCCCTCCCGGGACCAGCCAAGTCCTACAGGTCAGTTGATCCCAAAGGTCTTCGGGAGGCAGTCCGTCCCTGCAGGCCCTGCTTCTCACGGCTCGGCCTCCCTGGGTGGTAGAGGCTCGGCCCTCGGCCCGGCGGACCCCACCCCTACACGGTCACTCCTGAGACACCGCACAACCTCGACTGTAACCCCAGGGTCATTCGATGGCATCGGGTTTTCACAGAAGAGGGAAAGGGGGCCCTACGTCCACACTTCATCTCGTCGTGAGCCCAGCACGAAAGGAGGAGAGAGGGATTCCAGAGGCCCCCGCTGCGTTCCCTCCTCTAAACCGCCTCTGCTCTGCCCGGACAGGTGGAGGTGCCCAAGCTGCTGCAATAGGACCGGGCTGCAGGCGCCACCCGCGACGCCGCGGCTGCCCAGGCCCCGCTTCCCAGGGCCGCACAGACCCCGCCCACCACGCCGGCTGACCTGCTCTGGACGTCCCTGCCCTGCCGTGGGAGAGCTGGAGGCCTGGGCCAGCTCCGGGAAGGATGCCTTCTCTCCTTGCTTTCCTTTTCTTGTCTCTGAGGCTCTCCACAAATGTCTCGTACCTGGAGCTGAGGTTTCTGGACAAGAAGAGTCCTTTCAGCACGTGACCGAGAAGACGGCACGCCTGGGGCCCGTGCGGCTGGCAGGCTGCCGAAGTCCTAGGATCCAGGAACGATGTCTCCCAGGGACCACGTGACCCACCCGGGACCACGTGACCCGCCCGGCCGCACTTCCCCGCCAGGGCCAGGATTCAGGCCTCTGAGGAGCCCTTGGGGCAAAAGGCCGCTGGGCTGCTGGCTCTCTGTGTGGGGCAAGCCTGGAAGACTGGAGGGCCAAGGGCCCAGGGAAGAGGGAGGAGGGGCTGAGGACACCCCCAAGCCCCTCCCAGCTAATCAGAGGACATGGCAGGGGCAGCGAGCCTGGGGTGGGGGTGGGGGGCTCCAGACATGAGGAGAGGACAGACAGCAGCTGGACCTGAAGGTTCGATGCCAAAGCAGACATTTCCTCACACCCACCTGCTGCTGTATAAATAGCTGTGTATCTGTTTTTCCATAAGATTTTGATAATATATACGAGCCTTTAGCTGTGCGAGGCTGTTCTCACCTCTGTGCTGTCCCGAGGGTCCCGCCCTATACTCACCTGGGCTCCCTGGAGGGCTCCGGAAGCTCAGGTTCCCTGCCATGCCTCCCCAGGCTGCCACACACAAGCTCCCATCCGCAGAAAGCAGAGTGTGAGGGAAAGGCTCAGACAGAGGGGAGGGCTCCCGCTGGCCTGGCTGTCCAGGACCTGGGGTCACTGGGCAGAGCCGCCGTCGGGGTGGCAGGGCGCTGGGATGGCTATATTAGGCGTGTCCTGGGTGCTCCTCCGCGACTCTCCCTAACCGCGGGCTCCAGCCACCTCCCCCCGGCAGCCCCAGGCCACTGGGGAGCAGTGCCCACACGGCTGTGCCCCCGTGCCCCACGCCCCCCATCCCCGATATAGCAAAGGCATCTCTCTGGTTTGATCGGCTAAAGGGGCTGCACCCCTGTCGCTGTGGAACTGCCACGTGGGTGTGGGTCAGATGTAGGCTTGCTTGCAGTCTTCCGTCTGCAGGGCGGAGGTGGGGCGTTCCTGCGCCGAAGCGGGACCCCTGAGCTAGGTCTGGCCAGAAACAGAGCGCAGCCTGGTCCGGGAAGCAGAGAGCTCAGAACCCAGGGCGCACCCTGCCCCCTGCCCCCACCCACGCGCCTGTCCCCCAGAAACCCAACCAAGGCCGGGCCGGAGGGGGACACACTGCCGCCCCCGAGCTAAGCGCAGCAAGTCTGCGGGCCGAGGCTGCAGCTCTGTGAGCCGGACCGACGTCGCCTCCGCGTCGCAGACAAAGCCTGGCCCAGAGAGTGTGACACGGGCCGCGACCACTCAGCTCATCAGGAGCCCGAGCTCCGCCCCGGAGCTGCTCCTGGTGACGCCCCGTCCCGGCACCGACAAGGGCAGGTGAAGGGGCTCAGGTGGCCTAAGCGACCCCGCCCGCCAGGGTCCAGATCCTAGAGCTCCAGCTGGACCTGTCGCTTTAGGGCGAGACACACTTAACTCAAGATTAGGCGACAGAAAACCACCTTCTGCTATTCCTGGGCCGCCAGGGGCACCGCCCTCCCCCCCCCCGCCCCGCTCCGCGGTGGCCTCTGCAGGCCGATGACGTCATCCCCTCCGAGCCCGGGGTGGGGACGCAGCGCCACCTGGCGGACGCCGCGGACGCGGCCCCGGGCCTTCTGCCGCGCAGCGTTCCGAGCCCGGAGGCTGGACAGCCGGACCTGGCGCCGCCCAACTGCGGGGAGGCCTGGGGGCGGGGACGGGGCGATCGGGAGCGTCCTCGGGGCGCCGGTGCTCTGGGATCAGCTGAATTGAGGGGAGGGGTTGCAAGGCGGGGCAAAGGACCTGACAGCTGATGGATCCGGATACACACCCAGGTTTCCTGCCGACTTGGGCCAGGAGGCTCCCCCAGGGCCCTCCGGCCTCCGCACTCTCTCCCCCACCCCGTCCAGGGGTCCATCTGAGACTCTGGCCCCAGGCCCCGCCCGCAGGAAAAGTGCACCCCCTCCCCCACCCCCTCACCGGGCCTGGGGGCTGTGTGTACAAGCTGGGGCCCAGGCCCTGGAGGCACCGGGCCTGCAGGGCTATTCGGCCCACTTCCTGTCGTTAGGAGGCCCAGGCCGGGCGTCGGGACCAAGGCCACTCAGGTGGCTTCTGTAAGAAGCGTATAAGATCCGAACGCGGGCCACCCACCAAGATCACCCAGCCTGGATAGGCACGTGCCAGCTGGGGAGGGTGGGGGAGGGGGACAGGCTGCTGGCCTGGGCAGGGTGCCCCTCAGCCTCCTTGCCCGTGCTCCACCTGCCCTACCTGGCCATGCACCTTCCCCCCACCCCTCGGCCCCCTCCTGCAGGCCTCACCCCCTCCTTTATCCCACCCGCCCACCAGCGCTCCCCTTTCTTGCTGACCTCTGGCTCCTGGCCTGACTGTATTCCAAGTACCTGGGCCCTAGCCCTCTCCCTGTCTTCCTGCCCTGGGCTCAGCACGCCCACCACCACCGCATTCCCCGCAGCGCCCACAGCGCAGGCCGGCGGGCTTCGTGTAAGACGCCACCCTTCCCCATCTTGGCTTCCCAGACCTCTCCTCAGGGTCCCCGCCGGTCCCTCCCAGCCTAGCAGCACCCCACTTTCACTCGAGCCGAGGATCACGGCTCCTCCCACCCCACGTTGCAGGGGGTCTGCCGGCTTTCCGGGGTGCTGGTGCAGGAGCAGCTGTGCCCCGTCCCCTGGTGAGGAGCTGGGCCACAGAGGACGTGGCACTTTTGGAGACAGGGTGCTGTCTTGTTTTAAAAACTAGAGAACGTGGGGGGGCCCTCCTCTCTGCTCCCCATGTGTGAAAGCTGCACTCTGTCACGGTCTCCCCTTTTCTGAGAATTCTCTTATTTTCAGTGCTCTGCAGAGTTAATTGACTGGAAGTCTGGGGGGCAGCGGTCGCCGCGGGAGGCAGCTCTGATTGGGATAAACTTGACTCCCCTCCCAGACTACAGAGCAATTTTTAATTGGCCCCAGGCTGTTGACATAAGGATAGTTAGTTCTGACCGGCACGGCCTTGCATTCATTTACACGTCATTTCTTAGGGAAACTCAGATATCCTGCAAATCTCCTCCACCTCCCAGCTTCAGGAGAGAGAGGGGGACTGTCCGAACCTTGGAGTGACCTGGTGACCGCCTCTCCCAGCGTGTGAGGGCGGAACCTGCGGCCGGAAGCCAGGACACTCGCGGCCCCTCCCGCCTCTCTGCCCCATCCTCAAGGAAAAGGTGGACTTGCAGCTGTGGTCCCAGCTCTGGCCCCAGCAGCCCTAGCTTCCCCTCCATCTGGGTCAGGTCCAGGGACAGAGGTCTGACCCTGGCCCCCAAGCAGCTGGCCCAGGAGCTCCCCTCCTGGGCTGTGTGACAAGAGCCTCCAGTGGGCCCCGGGCATGGTTACCACAATGGCCGTCCAGACGAGGCTGCCGCGGCCCAGAGGCCTGAGGAAACCGAAGGGCGAGCAGGTTGCAGTGGGGCTGGAGGACCGCGGATGGAGGGGAGGGGCGCTGAGCCGAGGGGCTTGGGAAGGGGGAGATGGCGGATTGGGCGGCTTTCCAAGCTGAGTTGGCACTTTTCCCGCTTGAATTAAAAACTGGCCCACGTCCTCGGTAGGTGAGGTCACGGGGGCGGGGAAGCGACCTGCCTGGCCCAGTAGAGACACAGAATTGGGCCTGGACGCCTCGTGCCTTCGGCTCCCCTGGTGCTCCAAGGCAGCTGAGAGCACCTGACCAGGCTGGCTCCTCTGAGGTGGAAGGGCGGAGCTGACCAAGCTTCCTGTACACGGTTCAAACTCAGGACAGCCCTGAGGCAGCATCGCATTCTACAGATGAGGAAGCTGAGACCTGGCAACCTTGGGGGGGGCGGGGGCCCGAGTGCGAGTCCAAGTGTACCGAGTGGGGGCAGGGGCCCTTGGGCGGCTGGCGGTGCCTCACCGGCCGGCCCCTCGTGGGGACTCTGTAACCAACGAGCACCCTCTTCCCTGCAGTGGCAGGATCCGCCTCCCCGGCTCTGGGAACCAGCCCGGGGAGCCCTCAGCCTGGGGGCCCCGGCCTGTGCTCCAGCCCTGGCACCCGCCCTCCCCTGCTGCAGGGCTGTGGGGCTGCCGGCAGAGCCAGGAAGCTGTGCGTGGCCCAGTGACACAACCCACATGACATGTCATTAGAGCTTTAATCCAGCAGCCGGAGCACGGCCCGTGGCGGTGCCAGGAGGAGGGCTTCGGCCCACGGCCGGTGGGGCCCCCTCAGCCCACGGTGGGCAAACACGAGCGGCCCAGCCTTCCCGGCTGGGGTCCCGGGAGGAGAAGGACTAAAAGAAAGCAGGGGCTGTGACCCAGGCTTTCCTGTCCTTCCCCCGCCCCGGGCCCTCCCCAGCCGGCCCTCGTTCGCGGCCAAGTTCCAGCCCAGTCCCCGCTGCTCTCCCTGGGGCTCTGCTCCCAGAAGGCCTCAGGGCGTGGCTCGGTCTGGGGCCTGGCGAGTAGAGGACCCCGCCCACCCGGGCCGGATGCAGGTTCAGGAGCGGGCATCCCCGAGGGTCGGCAGAGACGTAGCTGGCTGCTCAGGCTCCCGGGTAGGCGGGCTGGGGTGGCATATATGGGGGAGGAGCTGCAGGCCAAGGAGACAGGATGAGGGTCACGGCGGCACGGGAGGGCGCAAAGGAGCCCCTGACCGCAGGGCCACGCAGGACGCGCGGGGCCAAGGCAGCCTGGAGGTCTGGGAGAAGGACTCGGTTGTGAGGGGCCGGGGCGGGCAGGTGGGAGCAAAGGGCTCACTTACCTGCAGGGTTGTAGACAGGGGGCCCCGCCGGGTAGAGTGGATACTGGGGCGCAGGACCACTGGGTGGGTACATGAAGCCAGGCTGTGGGGCTGCAGGGCCAGCTTTGGGGTCCTGGGGGTACGGGTACACCGGCTGCACCGGGATGCCTGTCATTGGGATCTCCTGGCCTAGGTGGGGCACAAGGACCAGCATTCAGGGCCCTGCGTCCAGGGGAAGCCGCCTCCTCCGGCGCGGGAGGCCCCGCCGCCTCCTCCGGCCCGGGAGGCCCGGGCCAGCTTTGGGGTCCTGGGGGTACGGGTACACCGGCTGCACCGGGATGCCTGTCATTGGGATCTCCTGGCCTAGGTGGGGCACAAGGACCAGCATTCAGGGCCCTGCGTCCAGGGGAAGCCGCCTCCTCCGGCGCGGGAGGCCCCGCCGCCTCTGCCCCCAGACCCTGCTCCGCCGAGTCCAGCAGGGAGCCTGCGGGTGGCCCCCGTTGGTCAGCCTGGGTTCAGCAGTTTGCTCCCTCAGGGGGTTTCAGCGACCTCCTGGGCCAGGGAGCGCGGCCTGGGGAACGTCTTACCTGGGCAAGGAGATGGCGGCTGTGGGCTGGAATCTTGCAGCCTAGCAGAGCTGCCCCCAACGGGGTCCTCCCACACGATCCCCCGCCCGGGAGGCGCCGTTCCCACGCCCAGCAGTCTGGGCTTATGCGCAGTCACACGCCAAGTCAGGCACACGTCCTCCGAGCACGGAGCGCGCCCACGACGCTCACACTCTAGGCCCCGCCCCGAGTGCTTCCTAAGAGCCAAGCGCATGCGCAAACCCAGGGCCTACACGCTGCTGCCGGCAAACGGGGCGGGCGCATTCGTGTACACCAGTCCAGCGTTCACACGTGCCCCTGCACGCCCCTGCTTCTGGCGTTACATGCTGGCAAGTGTGTGTCTGCAAAGCACACGCTGCTGCAGAACCCCACCCCCTTGGCCTCTGGTGCCCACCGTGGGGGTCAGCCTGGCCCGGCTCAGGCTCCCCTGCCCCGTCCCACACGGACGCACCTTCAAATGGGCTCTGCAGCTGCTGGCGCCGGCGGTACAGGTAGCAACAGGAACAGAGGAAGCAGCAGATGGTGGTGGCGACCACGGCCACGAAGAGGATCACGGCGGAGGCGATGCCCGCTATGGTCTTGGGACTTAGACAAAGAACAGGTCCCCTCACCTTCCAGCCTCGAGGGGGGGTCCTCACCACGCTGACAGTAACGCTGGGCTCGGAGCCCTGGACAGCAGGGGGCCACCACAAACCGAGATGTGGGTCTCCTGGTGGGGCTGTGGCCGACCGGTGTGGGTAGATCTTAGGGGGCCACACTTCCCGGAAGGCCAGGCGGCCTGCTGGTCAGAGAGCGGCCGGCGGGGATGTGGGGTGTGCGCCCCCGTCCATGACTGGTTAGACTCCAGCACGGGGGCTCTCAAGGCCCCCTGGGAAATGATCCAGAGCTGTTTTCTCAGATCCCACTTTAATCGCAGCCTCCCTATACCTGTTCTATATGTCAGCGTCCCCTCCAATAAGAAGTTTGAAAACCACTCATTGTGTCCCCCCCTTTACATGGAGAGGAAACAGTGACCCACCCGGGACATGTCCTCCCCAAGATCATGCAGCTGGCGAGCAGAAGACCTGGGAATCAGACCCCCGTCTCCCATCTTCCGGCTAGAGCTCCACTGCGCCCGGACCTCCAGTCCAGCTGCACTGCGCCCTGAACTCCACTGCGCCCGGAGCCCCACTGTGCCCCAGCTCCACTGCGCCCTGAGCTCCACTGCACCCCAGCTCCACTGAGCCCGGAGCCCCACTGCGCCCGGAGCCCCACTGCACCCGAGCTCCACTGCGCCCGGAGCCCCACTGCACCTGAGCCCCACTGCGCCCGGAGCCCCACTGCGCCCGGACTCCACTGCGCCCGGAGCCCCACTGAGCCCGGAGCTCCACTGAGCCCGGACTCCAGTGCGCCCGGACCTCCACTGCGCCCGGAGCCCCACTGCGCCCGGACTCCACTGCGCCCGGAGCTCCACTGCGCCCGAGCTCCACTGCGCCCGGAGCCCCACTGCGCCCGGAGCTCCACTGCGCCCGGAGCCCCACTGCGCCCGGAGCCCCACTGCGCCCGAGCCCCACTGCGCCCGGGTGCGCAGGCCCGGAGCGAGGGGAGGGCTCAGCCCAGCCAGCGGTGACCACATGACGGTAACTAGCCGGCCCCTCCAGGAACTCCCCAGCCTCGGCGCTACAGCCCCGCTCCGTGCCCAAGCCGGAGCCCTGGGTGTGGGCTAAGAATGTGGAGGAGGACAAGGGGCGGAGGGCCGGAGCCCACCTGAAGGCCAGGCAGTGCTTCTGCTGCCTCTCGGTGATGAGCAAGGTCAGGTCCCGGCAGCAGTACCGCTGGTAGCACGTCCCGCAGCAGAAGGTGAAGAACTCGCAGCTGAAGCCCGGATGCCAGGAGCCATTCCGGTCCAGGTACCACAGGCAGTCCTCGCCGGCCAGCGCTGCGGGCACGGACAGGGGTACCCAGTGGCCGCCCAGCCCCACTCCCACTCCCCGGAGCTCCACCCCGGTCCCTGCCCCCACAGGCCTCTGCCCGGAGCGGCCCCTGGGGTCGGCCCCACGCCCAGCACCCGCCGTCCTCCCCTCCCGCGGACCCCGCAACGCCGGGGCGCGGTCTCCCCCAGGGTCTCCGGGGCGCGGTCTCCCCCAGGGTCTCCGGGACCGCGCGCCGAGACCTCCCCCGCGCCCCCGGCCCCCGGCCCTTACCCAGGGGCGCCGCCAGCACCAGGAGCGCGATCGCGGCGAGCGGCGCGGCCCCGCGGAGCCCGGCGGGCGGCATGGCGGGGCGCGGGGAGCGGCGCGGGGCGCGCAGGACGACGCCGGCCGCCCAGCTCCGCGGGGCCAGCGCGCCCGCCGGCTCCTCTCCACCTACTCTGGGCGGGGCTCCGCCGGTCGGCGCTGACCCTGCCCCCGCGCCCCGCCCGTCCGGGCTCCGCCCCGGACACGCCCCGGACACGCCCCGAGCGGGCTCCTCCTTCCAAGTTCCCCCGGGACCAGTGGCTGCTGGGCGCTGCGGCCGCCCGGGCCCGCCCCCTGCCTCGGCCCAATCGGCGGCCCGGCCCCCAGAAGCCCCGATCCTGGTGCCACCTCCGAGTGCTGAGGCACAGCGGCCAACCCTGACCTTCCCTGTGCGGGAACTCCTCTGCCCCAGTGTCCAGCCCGGGACATCCTGCGGCGGCGGGAGGAGAGCGAGGAGGCGGGGGTCACCCCGCCCCCACCCCAGAACACAGGCGCCCATTGAGAGGCAGCTCAGAGCAGCTTTGTCCCCGCCGGGCCCACAGGCCTGGACCCTGCCAGCTGCGCTGGCTCCCTGAGTGGCCCCTTCCCCCTCCTCCGAGTGGACAGCCCTGACATGCGCCAGCCTATGGCCTCACCAGTCCGGATGGCAGACAGCTGGGGCCACCTGGGGACCATCCAGTCCGACACCCTTGACAGTGAAAACCCCTTTCTTCACAAAGCAGCCCCGCCGAGATACTGCAGTAGCCAGAGAGCATAGGGAGGCCCTGCCCCCCACTCCCATAGGGTGTCATCAGTCTCCTTACAAGTTTGTACTGAGTATTGGTAGCTGTGCCCCTGGCTCCAGGGGCCCCCTGACCAGGAACATGCAGGGGACCAAGCTGTGGAGAAAATCCGAAGCTTCTCTTCGCCCCTCTGTGTGCATCCTTCAGGGCGCTCAGACAGGCCCCTCATTTGGGGCTCCCCGGAATCCCACGAGCGAAACTAAGCTCACTGGTTATATCAGTCCGTTTTACAGACAGAGATTTCTAGGACTCAAGGGTGTTAAAGGGTTTGTTCAAGGTAATAGAGCCAGTAAGTGGCAGAGGCATTCTAAATCCAGCTGGCTTTGCCTACTGAGTGGGAGAAGGTATCTGCAAATGATATATCTGATAAGGGTCAAAATCCAAAATATACAAAGAGCTCATACAACTCAACATAAAAAAAAATAGATTAAAAAAAGGGGCAGAGGACCTGAATAGACATTTTTCCAAAGAAGACATACAGGTGGCCACCAGGTACATGAAAAGTTGCTCAACATCATTAATCATCAGAGAAATACAATTCAAAACCACAGTGAGATGTCACCTCATACCTGTCAGAATGACTGTCATCAAAAATACAACAAATAACAAATTTGTTGGTGAGGGTGCGGAGAAAAGGGAACACTTGTACACTGTTGGTGGGAATGAAAATTGGTGCGGCCACTGTGGAAAACAGTACGGAGATTCCAAAAAATAAAAAATAGAACTACCATACGATTCAGCAATTCCATTCCTGCGTATTTACCTGAAGAAAATGAAAATACTAATTTGAAAAGATTTATGCACCCTTATGTTCATTGCAGCATTATTCACAACAGCCAAGATATGGAAGCAACCTAAGTGTCCATCAGCAGATGAATGGATAAAGAAGATGTGGTGTATACATACGATGGAATGCTACTCAGCCATAAAAAAGAATGAAATTTTGCCATTTACAACAACATGGCTGGACCTGGAGGGTATTATCCTAAGTTAAATAAGTCAGACAGAGAAAGACAAATACTGTATGATATCCCAAATGTGGAATCCAAAAAAAACAAAACACATGAACAAACATAAAACAGAAACAGAGTTATAGATACAGAGAACAAACAGGTGGTTGCCAGAGGGGCTTGGGGAGAGGAAAGAGGTGAGGGCGATTAGGAGGCACAAACTTCCAGTTACAAAATAAATGAGTCACAGGGATGAGGAATATGGTGTGAGAAATATAGTCAACAGCTATGTAATATCTTTGTATGGTAACAGATGTAACTAGACTTATCATTGTGATCATTTTGGGACGTATAGAAATATTGAATCAGGACTTCCCTGGTGGCGCAGTGGTTGAGAATCCACCTGCCAATGCAGGGGACACGGGTTCGAGCCCTGGTCCGGGAAGATCCCACATGCCGCGGAGCAACTAAGCCCCTGAGCCACAACTACCGAAGCCTGCGTGCTGCAACTACTGAAGCCCACGCGCCTAGAGCCCGTGCTCTGCAACGAGAGGCCACCTCAATGAGAAGTCCACACACGGCAACGAAGAGCAGCCCCCGCTCGCCACAACTAGAGAAAGCCCGCGCGCAGCAACGAAGACCCAACGCAGCCAAAAATAAATTAATTAACTTAAAAATAATAATAATAAAATAATGCTTAAGAAAAAAGAAATATTGAATCACTATGTTGTGAACAGGAACTAACATAGTGCTGTAGGTCAATTACAGACAACCAAACAAACTCATAGAAAAAAGAGGTCAGATGTGTGGTCACCAGAGGAGGGGGCAGTTGGATGAAGGCCGTCGAAGGGTACAAACTCCCAGCTGTAAGATGATAAGCACTAGGGCTGTAATGTACAGCATGATCAATATACCGAACACGGCTGTAAGTTATATAAGCAAGTTGTCGAGAGGCTAAAGTCTTGAGTTCTCATCACAGGGGTCCATCAGTCCAGCAGTCCCGGTGGCTCCCATGCCCAACAGCAGACAGCGAGTCTCTCCAGTGTCCCGGGCGTGGAAGACCCAACAGAATGTAGACAGGTTAGGGAAGGGCAGCCGAAGAAGGCGCCGCCCCGTCCTGGGCCCCTGCGGGCGCTGGCACCCCACCAGGACAGTGGAAGTGAGGGGAGGGTCGGCTCCCGCCCCAGGAAGCGGCTGGTAGTCTGATGGGGGCGGGGTGGGGGGGAGCGTACATCTGTCCTGACACAGAAGCAGTCAAAAATGCCACAGCGACGGATGTATGGAGGGAGTTCCCAGGTCCCCACGCCTGACGGTGTGTCCATTCCCAGACCGCAGGCTCTGTGAGTGAGGGGACCGTAGGGCCCTGTGCTCCCTGTGACCCCCCAGCCCTCACCGCGGGGGCTCCCCGTGGTTGCTGAGCGACTCTCCGATGAAGGGCTGTCTCTTCCTGCCCCAGCTGCGCGCCGACGTGCTCTTAGAGCCCATCTGTTGGAGCCCCTCTTCAGCATCCCTTCTTTCCGTGTCTTTAGTTCTTCCTTAGCAAACAAAATCTGAAATCTCTCCTATTAAAACGAAATAAAGCAAAGCAAAACAAAACCTCATGTTTCCCGAAACTCATCCCTTTCTAGCTATTTTCCTGCTTTTCCCCTTCTTTCTCCAAGTAGTTCTCCTCCAAGTGTACACCCCTGGCTCCTGCTCATCAGGACACCCAGCTCTCAGCAACGCCAGTGATTTTTTTTTTTTTTTTTCAATTTTTACTTTTTGGCTGCGTTGGGTCTTCGCTGCTGCGCACGGGCTTCTCTTGTTGTGGCGCACGGGCTTAGTCGCTCCGCGGCACACGGGATCTCCCCGGACCAGGGCTCAAACCCGTGTCCCCTGCCTTGGCAGGCGGACTCTTAACCGCTGTGCCACCAGGGAAGTCCGACATCAGTGATTTTCTGATTGCAAAATTCTAGGAAAACTTTTCAGTGCAGGTGATGGACAAGGGCAGGAGGTAAGGAAGGGGCCGCGGGCAGGCCAGGCGAGAACAGGCAGCCACGAGAGGGCTGGCGCTTCTCAGCAGCGGATGCTGGAGCCTGGAGGCAGGGAGCTAAGGCCGGCTCTGCGGCCGGCCGTGACCGACCTGGACCTGCGAGCTGAGCCAGGCCTCCGGGCTGGGAGGGAGTGAGGAAGGGGCCTAGGTGGGAAAGCTGGGGGCCCTGGAAGGTGGTTGTACAGATAGATATTTAGGCCTGGAGGGGCTTCCCCAGACCTCCTGCAGGCAAGAGCACATGGGAGCACACGGGCCCCTCGACAAGCTGGCCTCCCGGCCCCCAGTGAGCGGGACACTTTCCTGGACCAGAGGAGGCAGAGTGCGTTGAGTGTGATAATAACGGCAAAACTAACAGCTAACTCTGCAAGTGAGTTTGAAACCGTGCACCTCAGGTTGGGACTTGAACCCACATGCCGGGACTCGAACCCGGCCAAAACCCACAGTCTTCCAACTGAGATCACACACCTGGTTTTAGAACTTAACGAAGCTCAGGTTCTCGATGTCTCGTTGCAGAAAGAATTCAGTGAGAGGGAAAGTCATAGGTAAGAAGTGGATTTATTCAGAGAGAAGCGCACTCCACAGAAAGAGTGTGGGCCATCTCAGAAGGCGAGAGCGGCCTCAGGAGAAACACACTCCACAGACAGAGAGCGGGCCATCTCAGAAGGTGAGAAAGGCACCCGGGTGTGGGGCCGTCAGCTTTTATAGGGGCGGGTAATTTCATAGGCTAATGAGGGGGAGGAGTAGTCCAGCTATTTCGGGAAGGGGCGGGGACTTCCAGGAATTGGACCACCGCCCATTTTTTGATCCTTCTGGTCGGCCTTGGAACTGTCATGGCACCTGTGGGTGTGTCATTCAGCTTGCTGATGTGTTACACTGAGCGTATCCTGAGGCTCACCGTCTAGTGGAAGTCGACTCGTCCGCCATCTTGGACCCACTTGGTTCTAATCATTTACGTCATGTCCTCGGGCTATGTCATTCTTTCAAAGGTTTCTAATCAGTTTACGTCATGTCCTCGGGCTATGTCATTCTTTCAAAGGTTTCTAATCAGTTTACGTCATGTCCTCGGGCTATGTCAACCATTCTTTCAGAGGTTGTGCCCTGCCCCCTTCCCTCCTGTTTCAAGTTTGTCCCATTGTACCGATGAGGAAACTTGGGTTGGAAGAAGTTAATTTTCCCAGCTCAAGGGTCGGGGGGCTGGGATTTAGAATTGACTTTTGTGACTTCAAAGCCCAGGCCTTTCCACTTCACCTTCTGCCTCTCCTTGAACATGTGTAAAGTACTCTGTGTGGGAAGCAGGGGCAGTGGGGGGGGGGGGGCAAGCCCGTGACCCAGCTCGGGCCTGGCCCGGGGCTCTGGCAGTACTCTGCTGAGTCATCCCACCGTGGGGCAGTGACCAGGGCCTCCTCCCCGCTGCTTGACGCTCCTCTTCACATCAGAGCGGACTGACCTGGGCATCCGCGAGGCCCCCTTACCTCTCCAGGCCCGGGGCCTCCACTCCAGAGGTTCGTGCTTCTCCCTACCGCCTGGCCCATGGTCCAAGCTGAGCCTTCCGGAGACCAGAGTGACTCCCCTCCCTCCTTCCCTCGCCTCTGGGGAGTCAGGCTCTTCTTCACCAGAGCCCCGCGGGCACTCTGCCCTCCTCTACCCCGCGGGCCTCTGTCCACCCAGCTCCTCCAGAGAGGTCGTTACACCCTTTCGTCTGCCTGATATAATCTCATTGCACTGAAGGAACAGGGTCTCCTGGCTCTCCCTGCCCCAGGATAAACACACACTTCTCCTTCATCAGGTTTTTCCTGGGGTCTAGCTTGACTCTTTATTTTTTTAATTAATGAATTTATTTTTGGGTGCGCGGGCTTCTCACTGCGGTGGCTTCTCTTGTTGCAGAGCACAGGCTCTAGGCGCGCGGGCTTCAGTGGTTGTGGCTCGCGGGCTCTAGAGTGCAGGCTCAGTAGTTGTGGCATGCAGGCTTCGGTAGTTGTGGCGTGCGGGCTCGCAGGCTCTTGAGCACAGGCTCAGTAGTTGTGGCACAAGGGATCAGTAGTTGTGGCTCATGGGCTCTAGAGCGCAGGCTCAGTAGTTGTGGCGCAGGGGCTTAGCTGCTCCGCGGCATGTGGGATCTTCCCGGACCGGGGCTCGAACCCGTGTCCCCTGCACTGGCAGGCGGATTCTCAACCGCTGCGCCACCAGGGAAGCCCCAAGCTTGACTCTTTCTTGCTGTAAATGGAACGCTGTCTCCTGTGCTCGCCCTCTTGGTGGGGGAGGGGTGTGTGTGCGTCTGCGTGTGCGTGTGCGTGTGCGTGTGCGGGGGAATGGGCACGGGCCTCACCGCTGTTCCAGCTCCAGGTAGGAAGGAGCGCTCTTCTCTAGAGGGATTTCTGTCGCTGCCTTTGTAGGATTACCTCTCCCAGAATGCCGGGCGTCTGCTTCTTTGCAGAGTCCCAGGACAGTCTAGGCAGAACTTGGGCAGCCAGGGTCTCAGGAAAGCAGGCGGGGGTAGCCAGCCTGCCCTGGGTGGCTGTAGGAGCAGCAGGGGTCCAGGTCCGGCCAGCGGGGCAGACGGGGAGAGCCAGGTTGTCTTTAAATGGCACCTTACTCAGCCTGCAGCCCTGCCAGCTGGGCAGGGTGGGGCAGACAAGTGCTATTTTGGGACTGAGGGTAAGAGAGGAAAAAGGCTCCGTTGACAGCTCTCCTGGCTGTCCCCACTCCCTCTCCGGGGAAGGGTTCACTGACCCTTCCCACCTGGGGTCTGTTTTCAGCCTGACCCCGTGTGAACCATCTGCGCAGATGCGAAGGGCCCGTCTTCCCCGGCAAGACCGGCTGTGTAGGTGCAGCTCCAGGTGCTGAGAACGACACTGGGCTCAGGATTAAGACTAATCATGGCCCCCACGGTACCGGCGGTGAGGCAGCCCCGCAGTCAGAACCGCTGCAGGAGGCGTTCCTCGGACCGGGAGGTGGCGGCTGGGGGTTCAGCAGCTCGTCCAAAGCGGCCCCAGGGCATGAACGGTCAAGCTGGGATGCAGGAGGCAGAGTCCCCGCTCCGAATCGCCGGCCAGGGCAGGGGCCCCGCTCCGCCACTCCCTGGCTCTGCGAACTGGAGAAACTGCCCAGCCCCTCCGGCCTCGGCTTCTGCGCTGCAAACGGACTAGGGTTCAGTCAGACCCACCAGAACCGCAGGTCAGCCGGCAGGGGCACTCTGGTCCTTCTCTCTCGCTATTCAATGGAAAAAGGATTTGCTGGAGGTCACTGGCAGGTCACAGGCTCGGCCTGGGCGCAACCGGCCCCCTGCCGCAGCCGGTGAGCACGGTCAGGCGGGGAGCCCGGCTGGAACCAGGGGTGCCGGAAGGCCACGCTTCTTTCTTTCAGCCGAATGAGATCAGACTGAGTCTCTATCCTGCCAGCCGGCGGGGAGTTCGGTCTGTCGTCCCCATGGTTTGCTCCTCCTGCCAGGATCCCGAAAAGGTCCCGGGACCTCACCCAGTGCAAACACGGGGCCGGACCCTGCAGCCTCGTCCACGAGGGCTCTGCAGATGTGAGCTCGGGGGGCCTGCGAGTCCGGCGGCCTCGACTTACACGACCCAAGCACGGGGACCTTCCCGGGGGCCCCGGTGCCCTGTGTCCAGCCCTCACATCTCCAGGTGCTCTGCCAGGATCGGGGCAGGGTCCTCACGACTCACGGGCCCGGGGACTTCGGGACTTCTAGAAGTTCCCTTCCTGTCTTCTGGGACCCCTCCCCCTCTCTTCCTCCAAGACCCTGGGCCTAATCTCAGTTGATGGAACCTTTCAACCAAGGACCCAGAAGCAGCGTATCCTCAAACAGTTCTGCCTTCCCCGTGCAAAAGCAACTACGGCAAGGAAAGGGCAAAAACTCGGCTATGTTCCTGGAACAAGTGGAGGGGAAAAAACCTAGTGAAAGCAGAGTAATACATCGATCATTTATAATGTCACGCAGCCCAACATGGAAAAGCCGCCTCCGGTTCTGTCCCCCGCGCCCACGGCAGGGCCCTCGCAGGGCTGCCCCCCCCAAAGGCTCACCAAGGCCCTAATTTAGCAGCAGCACCTGTGAAACCGAGTCACTCTAACCCAGTGAGTCAGGGAGACCGCCAAACACAGCTCCCCGCGACTGCGACTGGAGGGTGGGGAGGCAAGGGGCACGCGCCCCCCGCCCAAGCCCGAGGCTGTTCAATCCGGTCCTCTCTCCGTGTAACCACAGCCCGGAGGCAGCTGTCAGTTCCCCATTTCACAGAGAAGGAAACCGAGGACCGGAGGCTGTCGCTTGTCTCAGCCTCGTAAGCGTGCGTCTCTGGGCCTGTTTCGTCCACCTGTAAACGGGGTGGACACAGCGCCTACTCTGTAAGGTCAGAGCTGACCCTTGAACATGGGTCTGAATCATGCGAGTCCGCTAAGACGCGGGTTTTTCCAACAGTAACTACTACAGGACCACCCTGTCCCCGGTTGATTGAATCGCAAATACGGAGAACCGAGGGCCTCCTGTAAGTCATAAGTGGGCTCCCGACTGCCCCTAACACCCCCCCCACCCCGAGCCACGGTCAAGGACCCACGGCAGAGGGTCTAAACGAGATCAACAGGTGACACGTAGAGCAGCCCTGCATTTTGTGCTTCTGAACCATCGGCAGCTCTCAGCCACGCTGCAAGGGCGGCCTCCCCCACCGCCATCAGCCGTTCCCTTCGGGCAGTGGGCACTCAACCCAGAACGCATCTCCCTCGTAACATCCCCAGATCCACCGCACCGTTTCTCATCCCCTACTAGACTGGCTCCTTGGCGAAGGGGCCAAGCCCCTCGCACCCGGCAATGGCCTTGCACGTGAGAGCGGCTTGATGTTTGCTGAAACGCAACGGCAACAGGGCAGCCAGGAATTGGCTGTGTGTCTCCATCTCCTTAGTGGCCGCGGGCCCGCCGGGTTAGTGTCTTCCACGGGACAGGCCTTTAACCCGCCAGAGCGATGTCCTGTCTGCCCAGGTCCCCCAGCCCTTCCAGCTTGTTTCCTCGACACGATCCAGGTCCTCCACCTGGCCTCCCCCTTGCAGATGGGCCTCCTGTGTCACGGAGTCCTCGTTGGGCACCCGACGGGACGGAGCCCCCCAGGCCCGCTGCCGGGCACAGGAAGGTCGAGGTGGCCGTACGTGACGCTCTGGCCTTCGTCTGTACTGGGGTTTTGCAGAGGCGCGTGGACAGCCCCTGGCATCCCAGACACTCGGTACTGGCACGGGATCGTGCAACAGCGGGGCTCTGGAATCCGTGGCTTTTTTCATGGATGCTCTTGTCAATCCGCATCTTTGAAAACCACCTTACACAGAGATTCTGCCCACTTTTCGCAGCTTGTAGAGATGTTTGGACCCTAGCTGAGAATAGGAGCAGTGCCTCCCCCCGCCCTTGTCTAGTACCTACTTCTTCTGTAAATGGCCTCAAACCCTCTTCTGGGAGGTAAGGCATAAAAACCCCTCATCAGCCACTTACATCCAAGGAGGGCTGAGGACAGAGTGCCCTGGGGCACACCATACACCACCCGATGGGTTAATCTGCAGAGAGCTGGTGGACAGTTACCCACCTTTGCTTTCCTAATGCTTTTGATTTTACCGTGTCCAGATGTCGTCTGGTATGTTATTAAAATTAGACACTGAGGCCAGTTTGACATCACTTGCTCTTTTACACCTTATCGCTCTTGCCCGAGTCACTGGCTGCTCCGTGCTCCCCCAGCAGTGGCGCTCCAAGGTCAGGGACGTGAGCGCCTCGGCTTCCTTTCCCACCTACGCGCTTTCGTACCCGTGCACTTCTCTCCAGAGAGCTCTGTGAAGCCCCGGGCGAGGCCCTGGTGTCCTAGCCGCTCTTCTTCAGGGTCAGCGGACCGGAAGGATCTCAGGACAGCCAAGGGCTCTTATTCTCCAAGGGTCTGATCTTGAACTCCAGCTCCCTGCAAACAGGTAGCCAGCCGTACCCTTTCCATACCGGAGCTAGTTCTCTTTGGCCAAAAGGACAGACGCAGAGGAGCTGGAGTGTAACTTTCTGTCAGTCCCCCAGGCCTCCGGCAGGTCTTTCTCACTTCCTGCCCTGACAACGGAGGGAGTCTCTGGAGTCTCTTCCTCGAGGATAGGACGGAAACGCCTAATGGGAAGCAGCCGTCCAGGTAAACGGGATGGCGCGTGTGGCAGCGCTCTGGAAACACGAGCAAGTGCCTGCACGCCGAGGGCTGCCTCTGCTCTCGCCCACAGCGCTAAGCCTGCGGGCCAGGCAGCCCCCAGGTGCTGCCGCGACCCTTTCCTTCAGGACTCAAGTTCTGAGGCAGGGGGCCCGGCCCTCCCCAAAAGCAGCGAGAGGAGAGCAGGGGGAAGGACCTCGCCGGAGGGTCGCTTCGGCGCTGGACGCAGACAATCTCCTTAGGGAGCAGGCCCGGGCCGCGCGCGGGAGCCCCGCGCCTCCCCTGCTGCTGGCACGAGACCACTCCGCCGCGCCTATCCGGGACGCCCTGGCCTGGTGGGCCTTCAGCACCGAGCCCTGCCTTCACACCTACAACCGTGGGGCGAGTCTCCGGGCACCAGCGGCCAGACCCGCCGCCACCTCACCAGAATCACGGGGAGAGGGGCGGCGGTCAGAGGCGGCCTGGGTCCAGGGCCTGGCCGGCAGCCCCGGGAACGCACACACGCCACCCCCTCCCAGGCTTTCCGCTGCCGGTGGGGGGCAGTGACCAGCAGGGACACCTAGTGGCAACAGGTCCCGAGGCTCCCAAGGCAGCCCCGCAGAATCAATGCCCATGCGGGGTGCTCTTTGCTTGGGAGAGTTAAATCCAGTTTATATTCTATTTCCCGCTGTGAGACCACCACCCTAAAGGAATGCTCTGCAGCTATTAAAAATGGGGCGCTGGGTGAGGACAGTACCAAAAGGGGGCCGCCGGGCTCATTCACCTTCCTCCTCCTGATTTCTTACCCTCGTTCGCTTTTGAACCCACCACAGACAATTCCCAACTAGGAGAATCCATCATTTCCTCTAGGTCAGCTAAAACACACAAGGGTGTCTACTACACGGCTCCACCTGAGCCCTTCCCCTCATTTTAACTTTCCTTCTAAAAGGAATAGAAGGCAGAGGTGCTGAGACACCTTATACCATGCAGACTAAATTCATTTGTAAAGATTACTTTACTCTCCTAGAAAAATACACATTGCAAATTTGAGGGCTACAACTTACCCACCTTAGAGAATTCCTGAGGGAGAGGGGGAGCCTCTGAATATCAGACTGTGTGGGGATGTGTGTGAGAGGCATGTTAAATATGGTTGGGTCAGGTGGACTTTTTAAAAAAATCTGTTTTTCCCCCATTTTTTTTTTTTTTTCTAAAAAAGGAAAAACAGATTGCCATCTGTCTGGCTCATCCCGTGTGCGTGCATGTATACAGAGGAACGGCGTCGGGGAGGGGCTGCGTCATGCAACGAGGCAAAACCAAGATGACCTCCTTCGACGGGGAGTCTGTGTCGTAGGAGGAACGGGGGTCCCGGGCGCTGCCTCCCCTCGCTCCTACGAGACCCAGCGCGTCTGCGGTGGGGGGCAGAAAACACCACTCTCGCCCGAGGGCATTCCTATCTGAACACGTCCGACGTCCTGCGGAAGGAAACAGGTCCACCTTAGAACACGGATGGTCGTGCCTTCCGGCGCTCCTCAGGTGAGGCCCAATCATCCACGAACACATGGCCCTTCTGGCCTGGCCGGCAGAGGACTCTAGGAGCAGAGGTGGGCACAGCTGGGGACAAAGAGGTTCCAGAGACGGGCTTCTTCAGGGTACTTTGGGAAAGGTCCTTCGTTCCAGCATTCCTAGGTGATGGCACTGGTGAGCCTGGTCTGTACTGTCAGTGTCGCTCTGCAGAGGCCACTCTAGGCTGAGAAGGAAGTGCACCTCAAGGCCGGTGCGGGCTGCAGAACGGTGTGCGGCGGGGCAGGAAGAGGACCGTTTCAGATGCCAATGGTCTGCAGAACCCGCCTCTCGTGGTCGCTGAGGTGGCCTGAGAACACCACGTAGCAGGGCTGCTGGGCAAACTGGCAGAGGAAGTCCGTGAGGTACGCCTGGGGGGACAGAGGAGGGGGGCGTCCCTGAGGGTGGGGCCGCTGGCCTTCACACTAGTGCCGGCGCCCCGAGGGTGCCTGCCCGTCTCGGCTCTGGGGAAGGTGCAACCCAGAGGCTGAATTCCACGGGGATTTCCCAAGACCACACCTTGCAGCCCACCCCTAGGACTTTGACGGCACAGCCCCAGGAAGCTGGGTTCCGGCACGGGGCAGGGGGAGGAAGCCCCTGGGTGCAGAGTCCCCGCCCTCCCCCAACCCTGCCCACCAGGCAAGACGAGGTCAGCCCGGAAAGGTGCTGAGCCGAGGCGTCTTCTCTGGACACCCTCACCTGCAGATCGATCTGATAGAGAGGGTCCTTCAGGGCATCAGGGTCGTCCTCCTCGTCGTCCTCGTAGTAATCCTCCTCTGCAGAGACACCAAGCCAGGGAGGGTCAGGGCCCAGGCCCGGGGGGCAGGCAGCACCCACGTGGCCGAGGTCAAGGGGCACAGAAGCCCAAGGCGCGGCCCTCGTGGGCCCACCGCTCGCCCTTTCCTGGGTGCCCCGTCCCTGGTACCGCCGTGCGCAGGGCTGGCCTCGACGCTCACCGTATTTGCTCGTGGCGAGAATGTCGGACAGGAGCTGGCCCGCCAGGCCGTCCTCCTCGTCGTCGTCCTCCTCCTCCTGGTCCTCCCACATGTCGCTGGAGTCATCTGCAAGGGGCCGAGGTGCGGCTGGAGCACACGCGCGCATCTCCCTCCCACACCCAGGCCGGGCAGGACACACAAGCCCCGCGGCTTTCTGCGCTGCGGCCCCGAGGGCCCCGGCGGTAGGGGACCAGGCCAGACCCCCCACTAAGTCTGACTGGAAAACCTAAGCGTGCTGGGGGGGAGAGAGCAGGCCGAGAGGCTCTTCGGAACAATCAGAGCCGGAAGGGCTGGCCTCCTGGCCACCCCTGAGGTGCTGCAGGCAGACCCTGGAGATCAGCCTGGGCCGTCGGGGACTCAGCACCCCCAGTCAGCCATCCGCAAGCCCAGGGCCTGGCTGCTAGTTCAGTCTCCAGGGAGTGCAGGCACCTTGGCTCCACTCTGCAGGGGCGGCCTGGCGGGCGGCGTTGGCCTCCATGACGTTGGACAGCTCGTTGATGATCAGCTTCAGGATCTTGACCAGCAAGGGAATGTTTGTCCAGCGCTCAGGGTCTGGGAAGGAAAGAGGCGGCTCCACGTCCGACCGTCCCTGGGCCGCTCCCCCCGCAAGGCGGTGCCGCTCACCAGACACAGCGCCCGCCCCGGCTCTCCACTGCCCAGACCACGCCCAGCCCCGAGGCACAGCGGAAAATTAAATAACTTCAGTCTGTGCCTCGTTACAGGAGTTTAGAAGTCAGGAGAGACGAGAGGTTTCAGGGACTGAAGGAGACAGGTTTTGCCGGTGAAAGAGCCTGGAAACCAGGGACCTGCCCAGGGTGGAGCCCTCCAGGCCCCGGGACCTGCAGGTTGAGAAGCAGCACAGGTGAGTGTAAACCTGCAGTTAAAGAGGGCAGCTCGGGGCTCCCCCGGGGGCGCGGCGGTTGAGAGTCCGCCCGCCGATGCAGGGGACGCGGGTTCGCGCCCCGGTCCGGGAGGATCCCGCGTGCCGCGGAGCGGCTGGGCCCGTGCGCCACAGCTACAGAGCCCGCGCTCTAGAGCCCGCGGGCCACACCTACTGAGCCTGCACTCCGCAACAAGAGAAGCCACCGCAGTGAAAAGCCCGCGCACCCCGCAACCAGAGAAAGCCTGCGTGCAGCAACGAAGACCCAATGCAGAAAAAATAAATAAAAATTTTTAAAAAATGGTTAAGATGGTAAATTAAAAAAAAAAAGAAGGCAGCTCTGCACTCTGCCCACACATCACCGGAGTCATGCGCCAAAGGCAATCAGACACAAAGACACTAGAAGTGGGTATCCAAGGCCCAGAACGAAGCTGGGTGCTGGGGGTCCTTGTACCTGGGACTCTTGTCCACTTCCAGCAGCACAAGGACCCATACGCTCTGCCCCGCTGTTCACCTGGGGTTTTCTGCCGCTTCTTATCAAACCCACCACTAACGATCATGTCTTAACCGCCTCCCAGCCCAGGTGCCCTAAGCCCCGGGGGGTGGGGGTGGGGGCGGCGGTGGTGTGTGTGTGAGGGGAGCAGCGTCACCCACTCTTGGCCGACTTGGAGCGGGTGCGGGTGCCCTCGTCCAGGCCGTAGATCTCCTCCCCCTTCACGCGGATGTCCTGCAGCCGCTTGTCATCCGCGTTGATGCCGTGCTGGAGCAGCTTACACAGCGCCACAGAGCTGGCGAGGAAGAGCCAGAAAGGGCCGATCAGCCGCCCCCTTGGAGTTCACTCCAAGGAGACAAGCAGTTATGTCCCGACACTTGGAGGGTGAAAGTGCTTTCACAACTAATTAGGGGACAGAAGAGAGTTTGGCTGAAAAGGGGATCTCGTGTCCCTAAGGACGCTCGGACGAGAGCTGCCCTTGAACAAAGCCGGAGTGGGTGAGTAGCACACCATGTCCGCGCCGGAAGGGGTGCGGGGTGATGAGACGCCGCGGATAAAGTCCAGGATAAAAACTTAGAAAGCTGGGTTTACGAAGAAGAGGAAGCCGCCAGCAGCGCTTGGCTGGGTGAAGGTGCGGGCAGGGGAGGGTCTCTAGCCAGCAGAGATCAAAAACACACGCTCTAGCCGCAACGACCATCTTCTGGGAATTTCAAGATGGCAGCTACTTGAATATACAGTTTCGCCAGAAAGAAACAGAGGGAAAAGGAATACAACGGGCAGCTGGGCAGGTCAAGTCAGGGAAAGAGGCAGAAGGCCCAGAGGAGGAGGAGGAGCCCCACCTGACTTTGCCCTCGTACTGCCCGTAGAAGAGGTGCTGCCGGCTGGTCCACTCGGCCATCACGAACTCCAGGGCGGGCTTGCCGGTGGGCCCCGGGAGGCTGCACAGGAACTCCAGGAGGGGCTCCAGCTGGGTGTGCACCAGGTGGGCGAACACCATGATCAGGGACTGGGGGGACAGGAGGACACCTGCTTCAGGGACTCGAGCAGCGTGGCCCTTGCCTCGCCAGCGTCTCTGGGGCTGGGGCCGTCTCACCTGCATGACACTGAGCGTCTCCGCCTGCTGCATCTTGCTGAGGATGCCACGGAGAATCCGGTCCAGGTTCTCCCCCAGCTCCCGGCCCGCCTTGGAGATGAGGGTGGACACGAGGCGGCCCACGAAGGCGGCAGTGAACTCGGAGGTGCGGGGGTCCAGGAGCTGGCTCACCACTTGCATCACGTACCACAGCCCATTGTGGCCCTGCTCGTCATGCCACTGGGCCACCTGCTCCAGCGTCACCGACACGTAGGCCCGCAGGCACTCACCACCGTTCTGGGAGACAAGGGAGGGGACTAGGTCAGCCGCGGGCACACAAGCCCTCCGTCTGCGGGGTCTGGGGGGTTCATCCCGCTGGAGTTGGGGTCGCGCCGCCGCAGACACAGGCGCGCACCACCCTGTCTCTGCCGTGCCGCCTCGGCTAGCTCAGGAACGCACGCTTCTCACCAAAGCGAGAATGGACACGCAAACGGAGTTTCTGCCGTAAAGCTCTACCTCTGGTACTGAGAAAACAGAGCTAAGAAACAGCAGTAACCGGGGGGACTGCAGGTCTTTGTGAGAATAAGGCAGACCTCACACCAACCACGCTGCCTGCAGATTTCCAAAGGCTGATCCCTTTGCTGACTTCATCAGTCTGTACGTCTATAACCTCTTCCGCCGCAGCAACACCCAGACACAGAGAGTAGGATGGCTGGCGCTCACACCTTTGAGATGCACAGAACGTCTTGGCTTTAGCAGTCGGAACCCATCCTGGGTCCTCTGGGTAAATAGGGATTTGGGGGGTTTCTATCTCAAAGGCAGGAAACGGTGTCCAGCTTCTCAGCCTGCTGCGCACGCACCGCGGCTCAGACACCTGCGTGGCGACGCCCGCACGGAGATACCTGCATGGTGGCGTTGTCGTCCGTGTGGAGGGTGCACTGGGCCACGGCGGGGAAGGCCTGGCAGATAAGCAGCTGGGAGAGCGGGGGCTTCGTGCCCCGCACGACCGTGGTGAGGATGTCGATGGCCGTCTGCGGGAGAGAAGGCAGGCTTGCCTCTGGGGTGGGCGGAGGGCCGCAACAAGGTCCTCACTGTGCGGAGCCCCCCACCAACCCAGAGACACTCATAGTGAAAGGCACGTTTCTGGAAGAAGGCGGCAGAGGGTACTCCCAGTCTCCTGGCGGCAGCTCTCCACTTGAGAAGCCATGGGGGGGGGCGGGGGCGGAGGCTGACTGGACAGCCAGGGACAGGGTCATCACGGCAGTGTCCAATCACCGAGGGCACCTGGGAACAAGAGCTCCCTTCTGAAAGCCTCGAGAACCACCCGCTACCCTTGTGGGTGAAGCAGCCCAGGAACATCACCCCGTGAACACACCACGCCGCTGCTCGGCGTCGGCGGGCGGGGATCTCAGGGGCTCGCGCAGGGCTCGCTCGCGCTCTCTCACCCCCACCCCGGCCCCGTAACGACCGCCGTACCGCGCAGAGCCCCGCAGGGATCTTGTCCGCTGGTGCCTGCATGATGCTGACCAGGGTGGGAATCAGCCTCATCTGCATGGGGCCCTGGCAGGCTTCAATCTGGGACAGCTCCTTGAAGATGTCCTGAGCCAGCGAGGCGACCACAGGATCTGAGTGGAGAAGGCGACACGAGTCCCCCCGCCCGGTGGTCTGTGTGTGCTCCTGCCTTAATGCTGCCTGTTGTTTGGCCCCAACCGAGGTGAACCACTTCTGCTTTGTTTTTTAGAAATTTCATGTAATGTCTGAAACAGCCAGGGACAGGGTCATCACGGCAGTGTCCAATCACCGAGGGCACCTGGGAACAAGAGCTCCCTTCTGAAAGCCTCGAGAACCACCCGCTACCCTTGTGGGTGAAGCAGCCCAGGAACATCACCCCGTGAACACACCACGCCGCTGCTCGGCGTCGGCGGGCGGGGATCTCAGGGGCTCGCGCAGGGCTCGCTCGCGCTCTCTCACCCCCACCCCGGCCCCGTAACGACCGCCGTACCGCGCAGAGCCCCGCAGGGATCTTGTCCGCTGGTGCCTGCATGATGCTGACCAGGGTGGGAATCAGCCTCATCTGCATGGGGCCCTGGCAGGCTTCAATCTGGGACAGCTCCTTGAAGATGTCCTGAGCCAGCGAGGCGACCACAGGATCTGAGTGGAGAAGGCGACACGAGTCCCCCCGCCCGGTGGTCTGTGTGTGCTCCTGCCTTAATGCTGCCTGTTGTTTGGCCCCAACCGAGGTGAACCACTTCTGCTTTGTTTTTTGTTTTTTTTTTTAGAAATTTCATGTAATGTCTGAAACATTTATATTAACATATTTCCACACAAATAACCCAAAGAAAGTTTAGTATTAGTTGTTTTTTGTTTGTTATTTATACTGCAGGTTCTTATTAGCCATCACGTTTATACACCTCCGTGTCGACATGTCAGTCCCAGTCGCCCAGTTCAGCACGCCACCCCCCACCCCCACGCGGTTCTCCCCCTCGGTGTCCATACATTTACAACTTCGCTTTGATCACCCGTCACTGACCTGGGACCTACCGGGGCCACCTGGGCAACGTGAGAAGCAGGGAGAGCTGCTAGCTGTCTGGGAGACAGCAAGTGTGCGATCTCACCAAGTCACGGATGAGTCAGCGACAGCTATTCCTAAAACAAAACCTGCCTCTTGTTCTGTGACGAATCTTAAACGTCTGTATTCTTGTGAAACTTGGACCGGTTATGAAAACAAATGCTTAAGGGGAAAAGAAGCCCCCACTGATACTCTGTTGAGAAGACCTCAGTCTCAAAACTGCCCAGCGCTGACTCTTCCCCGGTTCCCACGTGTCGACGAGGACCACGTACATCTCCGGGGCGTGGTCACCACGCACAAGCGCTCCCAAGCCATCGGAGGGCAAAAGGTAAAGCCTTCCAAAAGCAGAGCCTCGTGAAGAAACGCAACTGCAGGTCGACCTGCTTTACGTAAGGAAAATGTGTAAGAAAAATACAAATGCCCTCCTCTGTCTGGCGTGAGACGACGCATGCGGTGCGCAGGGCACTAAGACACACGTTACAAGTTCGCTGCCGCATTGTCCATAATAGACAAAAACTGTACACAACCCAGAGGTCCATGAACAGAATGGGTAAATAAATGATGATATTTATGAAATAAATACTATGTGACGGGCGGAGAGAAAGAGGACTATCTAAGAGCGCAGTGTGGAACCCTCCTTAGGACACATTTTTAAGTGAAAAAACGAATTGAATAAAATGTTTAGTACGACATCACGTTACATAACCAACCCCCTTCCGAGCTTCAACACTCACTCTTCAGATACAAATGTCCTCAATATTTCTAATACACACTCATTGCCGAAAAACTTAAAATGCAGAAAAGTATTAAAGGAAAAAATACACCTGTAATTCCACCACCTATAGAGATAACTACCCTTAACATTTGGATGCATTTTCTTCTGGTGTTTTTTCTATATACATATCCACACACACATCCTTTTCTAAAGCAAAACCAAAGCTTGAGGTTATATTCTACGCATTTTGGAAAACAATCTATTCACTTACTACAAGGTGAGCGCTTCCTCATGGCTTTAACAACTCCTTTGAGGTCTGATTATTAACGGCTGCAAAGCATTCCATTTTATGGATATAATTAATTAACCTCTTATTATTTCCAAATTTTTGCTACTATAAAAAACATGCAATGAACACCTTATTCATAAACCTTTGCATGCATCTCCTTCTTCACTTTTCGAGTTATAGTTCTAGGCCTCTTCTTTTAGGAAGCTTTTGATGTAGTTGCTCAATTCCCTTACTTTACTGTCAAAGTCCTAAATTATACGTCTTGCTGGTTAGCTTTCTTCGTTATCTTTCTTCCCAGTTCTTACCAGACAGCGAGAGTTACAGGCATAGGTTCTCTGCTGTTTAGTGCTGCTGGATCTACAGCACGACCCTACTCTCGCTAATTCAAAGTCACATTCTTTGCTTCTAATGCTAAGACCATCAGACCCAGGGAAGCACTCACTCGACCCCCACCCACCCCACCCCCACCCGCCTCGTGCATACCGTTACTGTACTTCAGGAAGATGGCGATGGTGAAGGGGCAGATTTTGCTCTCCATGCTTGCTGTGAACTCTGGGTCTACCGTACAAACGATGCACAGGGTCTCCATCACCAGGTTGAGGACCTCTGAGCTGAACTGAGCTGCCAGGTGAATTAAGCCATCCAGGATGCTGGGGAGGAAGGGCTGAAGCACGTGGGTGCTCTCCGAGACTTTCAGCTGGTCACAATAACTGGAGAGCAAGAAATAAGCAAGAACTACTCACCAGTGGGTTCCTCAATTCCTGGTTTTTCCAATCAGCATTACGTGTCACAGCATTTACATGTGAAGCTTTATGAAGCTACTTCTAGAGCTCATTAAGTTTTTACATCTTTCAGTGGCTTTTTTTTTTTAGAACTATCACCACCACCATTTCTGTGTTTTCTCATTTATTTCTGCTCTGGTCTTTGTTATTTCCTTTAAAATTTCTTTCATCCCTCTATTTCATTTTGAAGCAAATCCCAGTCATGGTTACATCCAAATTATTAAGATATTAAGTCAAATGACTTACGATTCCTCAGACTATTGTTTTAGTCACATCCCTAAGATATATATACACACACACACACACACATATATATATATATATATAAAATTTTCCAAACAGTGTTTTAAAATCTTTTCCAATACAACTGTTATTTAGTAGGAGACTACTTTTTAACTTCCATGTTATAAAGATTTTATACTTTTTGGAGTTTTTTTGCATCTTAAGATGAGATCAATGTATATAAACGTTTTACACATACTTATAAAAACTGGTGTACTATTTGCAGGGTTTAAAAGTTTGTTTTCAAAACAGACTCGCTGACTTAAGAGTACGAACTTACGGTTACGGGGGGGTGGGAGGGATAGACTGGGAGTTTGGGATTGACATGTACACGTGGCTGTATTTAAAATAGATAACCAACAACAACCTACTGTATAGCACAGGGAACTCTGCTCAATACTCTTCTTTTTTTTTTTCTTTTTTTTTTTTTTTTTTTTTTTGTTATGCGGGCCTCCCTCTGTTGTGGCCTCTCCCGTTGCGGAGCACGGGCTCCGGACGCGCAGGCTCATTGGCCATGGCTCACGGGCCCAGCCGCTCCGCGGCACGTGGGATCCTCCCAGACCGGGGCGCGAACCCGGTTCCCCTGCATCGGCAGGCGGACGCGCAACCACTGCGCCACCAGGGAAGCCCTCAATACTCTTTTAATAACCAAGATGGGAAAAGAATTTGCAAAAGGATACATGTATAACTGAATCACTTTGCTGTACACCTGAAACCAACACAACATTGTTAATCAACTATACTCCAATATAAAATAAAAATTTTAAAAAAGGAAATTTTATTTCTTAAAAAAAGTTTGTTTTCTATACATAGTTCTACCTTATTTGCCTCTTATTCAATCAATAAATATTTACTGGGTGCTGCTTAACCGTGTCCAACAATTATTAAAAATATATCATCTAAGTCTTTACTTTTGTTATTTTCAAAACAGTAATAAAAGTCAACGAAAACATTGTTTCTCTATGTTAAAAGAACCTACTGCAGAAACAAGGCTCCCCGACCCCAGGTTCTCAATAAATGGTTTTTCTTAACTTAATTTTTAAGTGTCTTACAACCATATTATTTGTGTCAGCTGCTGGGTTCAAAGGTCCACGGGGACTAGTAAAGCTGTGGGCTTAGATCTCAGATTTGTTCAGATTGTTTTTTGGTCCATAACATCTTTTTTTTTTAGCCACACTGCGTGGCTTGCGGGATCTTAGTTCCCCAACCAGGGATCGAACCCGGGCCCTCGGCAGTGAAAGCGCCGAGTCCTAACCGCTGGATTGTCAGGGAGTTCCTCATCTATAACATCTCTATGTTCAATGCCACCATGCTCTAATCTAACTCCTCCTTAAGAGCTGGCTCGGCGTCTGGCCGTGGGCAGCTCCTGGCTCGTCAGACTAGGTTCTGCATCCACCTCCACTGGGACTGAGTTGTGCCCTACCTCTTCCTGCTGCTTCTCATTCTAAGGGTTTACAGAGTCTGGGAGACCACAGAGTGCATCATCTGGCCAGATCATATGGGATCTTCTATGCCCTGCTAAGGAGGTTAGACTTTATCCTGGAAGCCAGTGTATTGCAAAGTTTTTTGTTTTTTGTTTTTTTTTTTTTTTACAAATTACTCCTAACACCTAATCTCTTCTTTGCCCTACCCCGCAGTCTTCAGGGAAAACCGACATCCCAGGAAAATGCTCTGCATTTATCCTGTGGCCTCATGGACCGTCTGGTATACTCTGACTTTCTTCTGGGTACCGGTATCCCAGAGTTCGAAGAGCACAACCAGAGCCACGAGTTTTAATTTTCATGCACAAGAAGCTGAGCACACGAGCCAGGGCAGCCACAGTGGGAGAGGGAGGAAGGGAGCAGAGGCGAAGGAACCAAGCCCTGGCAGAGAGCCGGCATCTCTGGGAGTACAGACCTCTATCTTTAGGTATAAGATCTAAAGGTACAAGATCTGTACTCTTACTGTGTAACAGGGACTACAGGTAGGGTAGGCCTGGAGGTGGTAAACAGTAAGCTCAGTAGTGGATGTGTTAGTTTTCAGGTGCTTGTAAGATACCCATCCTGGTACAGCCAGTAAGCACATACATTAATTTGGAGCTCTGGAGAAAGGCTAGCATAAATACGATTAGGGAAATGAGACACAAGTGGAAGTATCTGTCAATCAATATCTTGTTTCAGAAATGGCTTAAGGCAGTTTGCAATAATTCATACACTACGGCACAAATGAATATATTAAAACTGGGGTAAAAGAAAGAAAAGCCAAGGTGGTACGATGACCAGGAAAGGGCTGCTGGGGACGTGAGAATGAGCAGTTTCAGTGACAGGATGAGAATATAAGCCAGATTGAAACTGGCCGGAATACTGAGGAGGGAAATGGCCAAATGGAGAATCCTGGCTGTGAAAGAAAGCACAGCTGGCACCCCTACACAGCAAGCTCTTAACCTGGGGTCCACTCTTCCACACATGACGTAAAATTTTACAAACAGGTATAGTGTCCATTTCTTTGCTGTGCACGTTCATGGCTTTTGTCACTTTTCCAGAGACGGCTGTTACACCTTTCCAGAAAACCAATGCCCATGTAGTCAGAGAATTGAAAACTATTAAAAAAAAGAGAGTTCTCTTCGCATATTTTTTCTGATTTTAAGAGTAATATAAAATTTAAACAAACTTTAAATTTCTTTAAATTTAAATTCTTCTCAGCTTTACTGCGGCATAACCGACCTATAAAATGCTTAGCTATGTCCACTGTGGTGACTGGACGTACATGCACAGCGTGTCATTGACACGCCCATCATCTCAGATTTACCTTCTTCTGGGTGAGAACACTAATTTCTACGTCCCGTTACACGATGCAGTCACCATATCTCACATTAGATCCTCAGCCCTTGGTCATCTGACCGACGACAGCGTGTACCCAATTTTATCAATCTCTCCATGTTCCCCACCCTCAGCAACCACCTTCCTGACCTCCTTTACAATGAGTTGGGCTTTTAAAAAGATTCCGCATATAAGTGATACCATGCAGTATTTGTCTTCCTCTGTGAGGCTTATTTCACTCAGCACACCATGCCCTCAAGGTCCATCCAAGCTGCTGCAAATGGCAGGCTTTCCCTCTTTCTTGCAGCTGAGTTGTATTATGGTCCACTGAATACTCACACATCTCCTTCATCCACTCAGCCACCGACGCACACTCAGGTGTTTCCATGTCTCGGCCACTGTGAATAATACTACAATAAACACAGGAGTGCAGACACCTCTTTGAGATCTTGTTGTCATTTCCTTTGGATATATACCCAGAAACGGGACTGCTGGATCAAATGGTAGTTCTACTTTTAAATTTTTTTAGGACCCTCCATACTGTTTTCCACAGTGGCTGCACCAATTTACATTCCCACCGGCAGTGCACAAGGGCTCCCTTTTCTCCACACCTTCACCAACCTTGTTGTTATCTCTTGTCTTTTTGATGATAGCCATTCTAACAAGTTTGAGGTGGTAGCTCATTGTGGTTTTGTTGTGCATTTTCCTGATAACTAGTGATGTTGAGTGCTCTTTCATGTACCTGTTGGCTATCCGTATGTCTTCTTTAGAAAAAGTGTCTACTCAAGTCCTCTGCCATTTTAAAAAATCAGATTATTTGCTATTGAGTTGTATGAGTTTTTCATATATTTTGCATATTAACTGCTTATCAGATAAATGGCTTGCAAATATTTTCTCCCATTCAGTAGGCTGCCTTTTCGTTTGGCTGATGGTTTCCTTTGCTGTGCTTTTTTAGTTTGATGCAGTCCCACTTGTTTACTTTTGCTTTTGTTGCCAAATACAAAAAATCATTGCCAAGACAAATGTCAAGGAGTTTAAACCTTTATGTTTTCCTCCAGGAGTCTTATGGTTTCAGGTCTTAGGTTCAAGTCTTTAACTTATTTTGAGTTGACCTAAGTATATGGTGTAAGATAAGGATCCAGTTTTCCGAACACCATTTATTGAAGAGACTGTCCTTCCCCCACTGTATCTTCTTGGCTCCTCTGTCATAAAATAATTGACCTTATAAGTGTGGGTTTAGTTTATAGCTGGGCTCTCTCTTCTGCTCCACTGATCGCTGTGTCTGTTTTTATGCCAATACCACACTGTTTTGATTACTGTAGCTTTGTAATATAGTTTAACATCAGGAAGTGTGATGCCTCCAGCTTTTTCTTTCTCAAGATTGCTTTGGCTATTCAGGGTCTCTTGTGATCCCACACAAATGTTAGAATTGTTTGTTCTAAGAAAAATGCCACTGGAATTTTGATGGGGTTGCACTGAATCTGTACATTGCTTTGGGTAGTTTGGACATTTGAAAAATAGTCATTATTCCAATCCATGAACATGAGACATCTTTCTATTTGTGTCTTCTTCAATCCTTCATCGATGTCTTATAGTTTTCTGTGTAGAGATCTTTCACCATCTTGGTTAAATTTACGCTTAGGCATTTTATTCTTTTTGATGCAATTGTAGAGGAGATTGTTTTTTAAATTTCTCTTTGTGACAGTTCATTATTTCTTCTTTCCTTTTCTAATTGCTCTGGCTGGGACTTCCAGTACTATGTTGAATAGGAGTGGTAAGAGTGGGGTACCCTTACCTTGTTCTTCATCTTAGAGAAAAAGCTTTCAGCCTTTCACTGTTGAATATGATGTTAGCTGGGGGGGTTGTCATATATGGCCTTTATTGTGTTGGGATGTGTTCCTTCTATACACTTTGTTGAAAGTTTTTTGTCATGAATGAGTATTGAATTTTGTCAAATGCTTTTTCTGCATCTATTAAGAGATTCATGTGATTTTTTATTTTTCATTCTATTAATTGGTGTATGACACTTATTGATTTATGTATGTTGAACCATCCTTGCATCCCAGGGATAGATCCCACTTGATCATGGTGTGTGATCCTTTTACTGCGTTGTTGAATTCAGTTTGCTAGTATTGTGTTGAGAATCTCTGCGTCTATATCCATCAGGCATACTGGCCTGTAGTTTTCTTTTCCTGTAGTGTCCTTGTATGGCTTTGTTATCAGGGAATGCTGGCCTAGTAAATTGAGTTTGGAAAAGTTCCCTCCTCTTCAATTTTTTGGAAAGAATTTGAGAAGGACTGGTATTAATTCTTCTTTAAATGTCTGTAGAACTTACCAGTGAAGCCATCTGGTCCTGGGCTTTTCTCTTATGGGAGGTTTTTGATTACTGACTCACTCTCCTTGTTAGTTATTTGTCTGTTCAGATTTTCAATTTCTTTATGATTCAGTTTTGTTAGGCTGTATGTTTCTAGGAATTTATGCATTTCTTCTAGGTTATCCAATTTGTTGGCATACACCTGCTCACAGTCGTCTCTTATGAACCTTTGTCTTTCTGTGTTATCAGTTGTAAAGTTTCCCCTTTCATTTCTGATTCTGTACTTGAGTCTTCTCTCTCTTCTTTTTAGTCTAGCTAAAGTCTGTCAATTTTGTTTATCTTTTCAAAAAACCAGCTCTTAGTCTCACTAAATTTTTCTAATATTTTTCTGCTCTTTATTTTATTTATTGCTGCTCTCATCTTCCTACTGCTGCCTTTGGGCTTAGTTTGTTCTCTAATTCCTGAGGTATAAAGTTAGGTTGTTTGAGATCTTTCTTTTTTCTTAATGTAGGTGTTTTTATCTATAAACCTCCTTCTTAAAACTCCTTTTGCTGCATCCCATAAGTTTTGGTATTTGTATTTTCCATTTTCGTGTGTTTTAGAATATCTTTATTTTATTATTTTTAAAAATTAATTTATTATTTATTTATTTATTTATTTTTGGCTGCGTTGGGTCTTCATTGCTGTGCGCGGCCTTTCTCTAGTTGCGGTGAGTGGGGGCTACTCTTCATTGCAGTGTGTGGGCTTCTCATTGTGGTGGCTTCTCTTGTTGTGGAGCACGGGCTCTAGGCACACAGGCTTCAGAAGTTGTGGCACGTGGGCTCTAGAGCACAGGTTCAGTAGTTGTGGCTCATGGGCTTAGGTGCTCTGCAGCTTGTGGGATCTTCCCAGACCAGGGCTCGAACCCATGTCCCCTGCATTGGCAGGCAGATTCTTAACCGCTGCGCCACCAGGGAAGTCCCTCAGAATATTCTTAGATTTCTCTTTTGAGTTCTTTGATCCACGGGTTGGTTAGAAGTGTGTTGTTTAATTTCCATGTGTTTGTGATTTTTCCAGTTTTCCTACCGTAATTGGTTTCTAGTTTCATCCCAACGTGATCAGAAAATATACTTGGTATTATTTTAACCTTAAATTCACTAAAACCTGCTTCATGACTTATCCTGGAGAATGCTCCATGCATGCTTGGGAAGGATGTATGTTCTGCTGCTGTTGGATGGAATGTTCTGTATGTCTGCTGGGTCCATTTGGTTGAAAGTATAGTTTAAGTCCAATGTTTCCCTATTGATTTTCTGTTTGGATGAGCATATCCATTGTTGAGGGTGGGGTATAAATCTGCTATTATTGTACTGTTGTCTATTTCTCCTTTCAAATATTGATATTTGCTTAATATATTTAGCTGCTCTGATGGCAGGGGCACATATATTTATAATTGTTGTATCTTCCTGATGAATAACCCCCTTATCATATAATGACCTTTGTTTCTTGTTACAGCTTTTGAATTAAAGTCTACTTTGTCTGATAAAAGTATAGATACCCTCACTCTCTTTTGGTTTCTACTTACAGGGAATTATCTTTTTCCATCCCTTTATTTTGAGCCTATGTGTGTACTAAAACCTATAGTCTCTTTTAGGCAGCATATAGTTGGGTCTTCTTTTTCAATCCATTCAGCTACTTTGACTTTTAATTGGAGAATTTAATCCATTTAAAGTAATTTTTGATAAGTAAGCCCATTTTATTAACTGCCATTTTATTAATTGTTTTCTGGCTCTTCTGTAGTCCCCGGTTCCCCTGTCCTTTCTCTCTGGCTGTCTTCCTTTGTGAATGGTGATCTTCCATGGTGGAATGCTTTGACTCCTTTCTCTTTATCTTTGGTGCGTCTATTATAGATTTTTGCTTTGTGGCTACCATAAGATATTTTATAGATATGATAGTCTATTTCACACTGATAACTTAACTTTGACTGCATACAAAAATTCTACCCCTTTATTCCCTTCCTTTAATGTTTCTGATGTCACGATTTAACTCCTTTTATACTGTGTATTCATAATAATCATCACAAAGTACTTAGCTAGTTATTTTTAACACTTTCATCCTTTAACCTTTATACTAGAGTTAGGTGTTAACACACCACCATATTACAGTATCAGAGTATTCCGAATCGATTATATACTTACCTGTACCAGTGTGTTATATATTTTCACATTATTAATTAGCATCCTTTCATTTCAGCTTGAAGAACTCCTCTTAGCATTTCTTGTAAGGCAGGTCTAGTGGTGAAGAACCCCTTCAGCTTTGTTGCCTGGGAAAGCCTTTATCTTGTCTTCAGTTCTGAAGGACAACTTTCCTAGCTAAAGCACTCTTGGTTGGCAGTTTTTTCTTTCAGTACCTAGAATACATCATCCCACTGTCTCCTGGCCTGCAAAGTTTCTGCTGAGAAATCTGTTGCTAGCCTTATGGGAGTTCCCTTGTATGAGAGAAAAGTTTTTTCCTCTTGCTGCTTTGAAAATTCCCTCTTTGTCTTTGATTTTAGATAGTTTTTACTACATTTTGTCTTGGAGAAGATCACCCTGGATTGAAATTTTGGGGTGATATATTGGCTTTATAACTAGGAGGTACAAATCTCTCCTCAGATTTGGAAAGTTCTCAGACATTATTTCTTTTTTTTTTTTGCGGTACGTGGGCCTCTCACTGTTGTGGTCTCTCCCGTTGCAGAGAACAGGCTCTGGACGCGCAGGCCCAGGGGCCATGGCTCACGGGCCCAGCCGCTCCGCGCTCCTCAGATTTGGAAAGTTCTCAGACATTATTTCTTTTTTTTTTTTGCGGTACGTGGGCCTCTCACTGTTGTGGTCTCTCCCGTTGCAGAGAACAGGCTCTGGACGCGCAGGCCCAGGGGCCATGGCTCACGGGCCCAGCCGCTCCGCGGCATGTGGGATCCTCCCGGACCGGGGCACGAACCCGTGTCCCCTATATCAGCAGGCGGGCTCTCAACCACTGCGCCACCAGGGAAGCCCCATTATCTCTTTAAAAAGCTTTTTGCCCCTTCCCTTCTCCCTCTCTTCTCCTGGGACTCCAATAACTTGTAGACTGCTTCTCCTAAAGATATCCCATAGTTCACATTTTCTTCCTTCTTTCTCATTCTTTATTCTCTATCCTCCTCTGACTGGATAATTTTGAAGGTTCCGCCTTCTATTTCACAGGCTTTTTCTTCTGCCTGACCCAGTCTGCTACTGATGCTCTCTGCTACATTTTCCATTTCATTCTCTGTATCCTTCAGCTCCAGAATTTGTTTGGTTCTTTTTTATGATTTCTCTCTTTGCTGAACTTCTCATTTTGTCTGTGAGTTGTTTGACTGATTTCATGGAATTGTCTTTCTGTGTTTTCTTGTAGCTCACTGAGCTCCTTAAAATGGCTGTTTTGAAATTCTTTATCAGATAAATCACAGATCTCCACGTCTTTGGGGTTGGTTACTGGAACATTATTGTGTTGCTTTTGTGATGTCATGCTTCCTTGGTTTTTCATGTTCCTTTATGGCTTCCACTGCTGTCTGCACGTCTGAAGTAGCAGTCACCTCCTCCAGGCTTCACTGACTGACCTCTTCCAAGTGTCCAATCTTGGATTTTTTTTTTTTGGTCCAGTGGTGTGCTAGAACTTCTCCACTGGGCTTTGGACTTTGACAAAGGCTCTCTCATCTGTGGGTAACTGTCTCAGTCAGCGTTCTCCAGGAGGTCCTGGACCACGTCAAGATCCACAGCTGGGACCGAGGTCTGTGGTTCTATTATCTGACATACAGGTGGGTGAGATTCCCCCTGGGTCCCTTGGTGTACAGTGCCGATGACAGAACCAAAGCCAAATGGGGCTGGAGCTGGGACTACGGTTGGCAAGTCAGTGGCTGGGATGTGGGCTTGTCTTCTCCAAACAGCTCTCCTTGTCCTTAGATGGCACTGAGTTTGACAATCTCCTCGCTTGGACAGATGCCAAATTGTTGTTGTGGGAGGGATAAGAGTGAGGGACATCTTATTCAGACATCTTGCTGACCCGCCCCTCCTGCTACCCACCTCAGCAATGCTTTCTAAAGACATACAGTAATGCCAGCACCTCAATCTCTGCTTCAAAAGCTAAGGAGGTAGCGCAGGCAGGTGGAAGGTGAACTCTGCGTTTTTAGGGTTTCAAGCAATTCTTAGGATTCAACTGAGACTCTTTAAGTTTGGACTTGAAAATGCTCCTGAAAACATCAATACTCCCTGTGGTCTGAGAAGGAATATAAATAAAGGACTAACAGAGCCACTAGGACACTAGCTGTGACAAAGAGAGGTAAAATTGGGAAAAAATAAGCAGTGTTTCCAGGCTACATTATCCCAAATTTGGTTTCCAATACAGAGGCAATCGACCAACCAAATGACTCTAAGCCTGCTTCTATGACCCGCTGCTGCGCGACCCTAGGCAAGTTAGTTATCTCTCGGAGCCCCAGGCTCTGCTTCTCTGTAAGACAGGGAGTTGGTCTAGATGATTCCAGAGCTGGGGTGAACTGAAAGGGAACGAGGAGTAAAAGGGAACAGGATGTGTACCCGGGACTCACAGAAGCCATGTTTCTGGTATGGTTTCTTCCCTGTCCTTCCAACATCCATTCTGCAGGAGATCTTCAGAAATTTCCAAGCAACATAATCCACTGGACAACTGCTGTTTGGGACTTCTACCCTGAGCAACTTTCTCTGAAAACAGTTTCCGTTGTCCTAAGGTGGCGTACTCACCCCCAGATGGCTCTCACTGCAGAAATTCGAACTGATGGGGGTTGTGTCTCATGAAGACCACTAACTGTTGCCTGAAGAAACTGCTGGATCAATTCAGGGGACATAGCAACAGTGAACCGACTGGCAGCCCAAAGGGCCCGGCCCAAGAGGAAAGGAGACACTGGGAGGAAGAGAGAGCAGTTAGGGGCTGGACAATACAAGTATCTGCTACTGCCCGCCCGCCTCCCCACCTCTATTCCTCAGTTTGTTGCAATAACTGGATACCACCTAACATACATAACGTAATGGAGAGAAAAAGCATGATCTTGAAAGATAAAAGCAAATGTATGACCTACGGCACAGAATCATTTCCCTAGTTTCCCGTTTCACTATTTGCAAAGTACATTTGGAATACTCCTAGACGACAAAGCCTCCCCCCCCACCCTTATTCCCACCACAGCTCTCACCACCCCTTACCGCACTGCTAGTCAGTCCTCTAGATGTCTTCTCCACTGCCAGTTTTTTCCTACTCTTGGACCACTACTGGAATACCATAAATTATAGCTCTGTCATGCTTTTATTTAAAATGTCAACAAATTCCATAGCCTACCAAATAAAGCCCGTCTAAATGCACACGGCATTCAAGGCCCCCTCAGATCAGTGACTCTAGCATTACCTCTGATTTCCCTTTGTGCCTTCCGAACTCAGGCACACACCCCTCCCTAGGAAGTCAACATCTTACTTTGCCATTTCTGTGCTTTGTTTATAAGCCAACACACTCACCTCTCCTTGCATTATCTAACCAATCTCTTGGGCTGAAGTAATCCTAACTATCTCCGCCACTTTAAGCCCACGTCATTAGCTTTCTAACGTGATACAAATATATTTTTTGATATTCTAGGCACTGGTGTAAGGATTGCTACCCCCTGCCTATTGTAAGATGCTTGAGGACAGAGACTATACTTATTCAGCTGCCATAGGGCTTAACTTAGTTACCTGTACAATAAACATTTAGTTGACGGGACCTATTCAACAGAACCTAGCAAATGGTGCCAAATAATTACATACTAATTCATATAATGGAGAGTACCATCCAGGAACGCGTGCAAGTCCCCAAAGGTAAAACTATTTTCATAGCAATACCAAGACATAGTTTTGTCTTTTTTCATTCTCATTCCTTCTCGAGTATACAGTGGAATTGTCCAGAGGTTACTGATGTGTGACACCATGGCTCTGACAGCTAATGGAACGTATGCTTGCATTTCTTATATTTTGAAAGCTTCTCAGTTTTAATTTCTAATATGTTAAATACTGCTACATGTGACTCACAAAAAAATCTCCTTGGGATCACTGATAAGTTTTAGAAGTGTAAAGGGGTCCTGAGACCAAAAAGTTTGAGAATGGCTTGTACAGAAAAGCTTTGCTAGGGCAAGTTCTACAAAAAATATGCTGGTGGGTCATTCAACACGTGATTACACGTGATTGATTACACTATGTCATTCAACACGTGATTACACGTGATTACACGATGTCCATTAGGTGCCAGGCACTGTGGGGCAAAAGGACATATTAGACGTGGCTTGTACTCAAATATCTTACATTCCAGTAGGAGAAAGAAAACATATCTGTCAACCACAACACAATGCAGCACGTGGTAAATGCAGAATAAATAGGAACGTGCTCAGTGGGTCCTGAGCTCTGGATGCTGTGACTCAGGCCTGAGATGCCCTATAACAGCTGGCCTAAGGAGAGGTGGAGAACATTTTCCAATGGCTTAAGCTACCCAGAGGGCATCCTATGGAGAGGAAGCAGTGAGTGGACTGACACGGCATCGACGACACAGGGGTCCCACGACTTAAGTACTCAGGGAGGAAGCAGAGACAGCACTGGGGGCTCTGAGGGCGAGAACAAGGCATGCAGATCGTCACACAGAGACAACGCCGCCTCTCAGCCGCTGCCCTGCGCTGCTGAGAAATCAGGCTCACGTAGTCGAGGCTACTTTTTAAGGCTAGTAGCGAACGTGGACTTGAGAACGGACACTTTAATCATGTAGACAGAAGAGCCTGAGAAAACTGACAAGAAGCACACAGAAAGGATGACCCACACACAGGCTGCCTGAGGGCGTGGGGACTTTGCAGTGACAGAGCTTGCACTGCACCAGAGTTCTCAAGGCAGAGCAGCCGAATCTGCACTCTATTCAGACGCCAGAAAACTTGAGAACGGACACTTTAATCATGTAGACAGAAGAGCCTGAGAAAACTGACAAGAAGCACACAGAAAGGATGACCCACACACAGGCTGCCTGAGGGCGTGGGGACTTTGCAGTGACAGAGCTTGCACTGCACCAGAGTTCTCAAGGCAGAGCAGCCGAATCAGACGCCAGAAAACATCCGGGACTTGAGCGCTGATTGGGAGAACAGTGTGAGAGAACAGCCTGGAAGAACTATGAACGAGGCAATCCTAGTCTGTCAGTTGGGGAAGCTTGAGTCAAGGTCTCTGGGCAGTTCAGAGGTTCAGACGAGCTCAAGCTCTAGGGTGGGAGAAGAATGTTCACCCCGAGGTTTACCTGCCTAAGTGAACAACAGAACTGAGCTGATGGTGGGCCTAAGCACAGTGCTGAAACTTACCTGAGAGGTTGAGGTCTGCAAGGACAACGTTGGTCAGGAAGCCATGCATGTCGAAGGGGATCCTGCCATTCTTCACACTGTCGGTGATGATGGACTTCACCGAGCCGAGGGCCAACATGCACGCCTCGTGGACCTTCCACCTGCCAAAGGGACACCACAGCCTGGTCACACAAACCCACGGCCAAAGAGACAGACGCCTGAGGGAAGCCAATTCAGGAAAGGGCGTTTCAGCACAGCCTGACCCCAAAGTGCATTGAGCTGCTCTTCCGACCTAAACCTATAACTGAAAACAGTGTAATTTAAGAACAACAGGTTTTTCTAATTAAAAACAAAGCAAAAGTCCTTCCTTTCAAACCTTTTTAAAACGGGGTAAAATAAAAGCATATTAGTCAACTGTTTTAAGGATGGGAAGAACTGCTTTAAAACAGATAATGCAAAGCAAGGACGCGCCTGCCTCCAACCTGATGCCCAGAGCACGTCCCTCAGCGGGCCGCCCGCCGCCCACTCTCACCAATGTCCGGTGCCGCCATTCTTGGTGTGCTCAGCTTCCTGTAAATGCCGAGTTGCTGCGGCGGCCAGGGCTGCTGCGCTCTCATTCTGGAAATCAGTGGCCACAGCCTGGTGGGAGGAGAGGCGCTAACAAATGTTTCTGTGCAAATTAAACTGCAAGCTTCATCGAACACTGAATGGTTCCAACGCCTTCACATACACACGGCTGAGCCCAATTAGCTACGTTCAAAATACAGCCCCTAATTGTATTAAGGTCTCTACGTTAAAGCAGTATCCATATTTCCGCAGGGCCCAAGCACTGCGAAGCTCACAAAATGGACAGCTCCCTTTGGCTACATTCAGCAGAGCCTAAGGGGTCAATGAGAGATTCAGCTTTGGATGGCAGGGGACCAGATATTTATTCTCTGGGAGCCTGACTCTGGAAATACAAGGCTATTCTACTAGCTGAAACTTGGTGTGGTCTCTCCTAGGTGCCTTAGAAACACCGCAGGATAACAAGGAGCGCTCACCAACAATGAAACGACGAGAACAAGCCCCGCACCTGACAGGCGGCAGGTGGCAGCTTCTTCCCAGACCCTCAGCCTAGAGACAGTCCTGTACTCCAGTCAGAGCCAAAGAAACATGAGCAGCCATGTGGGTGTTCAACCTCTCAGCAATCTAAGTTTTTTTAATTTGCCAGCCTCTAGTTTGTGCTACAGATTCTTGCTGAAGAGTGAATTAAACTGAAAAGTCCCTGATTCAACCACCCTTACTCATGAGAACACTATCCTCTGCACAGTTTTTACACCTAATATTTACACGTAAATCAGAACTGGGAGCAATGACTCTGGAATTTCCTGAGTCTCAGACTTCATTCGAGATGTTCTTCTCATCCCCCAAAAGTCTAAGATAAAGTCACCCAACGACACTGCTCAGCTTGGGTTAGAGATCTAAAGCAGAGGAATAGCTCAGGATCGTTTGGCTGAGTATCAAGGCGGCCCTCTTACCAGCAACAAGTCTTGGGCTGCGATCCTAACAGTATAGGAGAAAGTATCATCATCTTCATCTTCCACAAACTGCTGGGGGTTGGCCGTCCACACTTTAATCTGAAAGGATGATGACGTTAGGTCTCTCTGAGGCTCCCATCTGCACCATATGTTCCCTCTTTTCATCCACACACTGGAATGGTTCAGCCTTTTGTTTTTATCTTGAACAGAATGCTATTCTTTTTGATGCAGAGAAGCGAACCCTTTAACAAGCTGAGCAGCAAAGGCCGCGGCAGAAGGTGACTGACTGCTGGCCCCTCCTACTGTAGTTGGCTGTTACCCCCAGATACGTCAATTTGCTGAGTCTAGTAGGTCTGATGGGTATTTAATGGAAAATCATGTCCATTCTTGTGCTGTTCATACGAGACAGTCATTATCATATTTTTTAATGCTCTTTTCTGGTCTAATGATTCACCAACCAGGCTAATTATCTGAACTCTATTATATCTCACTATTTATAGAGAAAGGTAGGCTCTTCTGGATATCTGGGCCTTTGGTTGGCGGTCCTATAAATGTAAAAGTATTAGTACTCTGAAAGCCCAATTACCTAGTACAGGAGTTGATAAAACCCCAAAACCCAGGGATTCTGCAACATAATGACATCAAAGCTTTCTAGAACTTTCCATGAAGTTACTCTTCAGGTGTCTATTTTTCAAAATCAGTTGGTCGCCTGACTTAGACCCCACATGCAGGCTGCACTCTCTGAATGCAAGCTGGTCACTGTCTCCCACACATTGTTACCTGCTCCTCGGTGATCTGCATGTATAGGATGAGATAGTAAATCAACTCAGGTAAGGCCTTCTTGACAGTGCTTTTGAATTTGCTATTTTCCAGGAGAGCATGGACAAATTCAAAAATGCTAAAGACGAGATTTTCAAAGCCCAGGACTTCGCCTACAGGAAACACACAAGAGAAGCTTTTAATGACAAGAAAGCAAAAGGAAAGCACAGATGCTGGAAAGGAACTACATCATCTCTGTAAGTTAATAAATAGTTAAAGCACTTGCTAATTATTATTCTCCAGGAAATGGAAGAAGGGGCTGAGGAGTCTAAGAAAGGAACTTGAGGCTATTAAGTACTCTTCGGTTTTTCAAGTAAAAGAATCAGGGAATTCCCTGGTGGTCCAGTGGTTAGGACTCAGCGCTTTCACTGCCGAGGGCGTGGGTTCAATCCCTGGTCGGGGAAATAGGATCCAAAAAGCCATGCAGCGAGGCACCCCACCCCCCCACCCCCGAAAAAATAAAAAAGAATCAGAAACACTGAACATATTTTCCACTCAGAAATTCTACAATTTCATGAGACTTATGCAAATGCCTATGAGGAACAGATCAATGATTTTCAACTTCTCATTTCCCCACATCTAATACACTTAGAGGAAACTCGGTGAGAACACTCTCTTAAGAGCATGAAGCCTCTAAGTTCCTGCCTCTGTTCTGTCTTTTCCTGGCTCCCTTTCCCACTAAGTGGTACACCTGTTGAGATGAGACACGCCACATACCATCAGAATCCACAGGATCTTCTACTTCCTCTGTGTAATTTACTTCTGTCCTCACATAAGTACAATGAAGAGTAAAGAAACAGAATCTGGAGTCTGCTTTAGACACACTCTACAAGGGAATGCTGTACACTCCAACACTAGGAGTAGACATTTTAAGAAAGTGGAACCACATGAACGTTAAGACCCAAGGCTAGATTCCCAACTACGGGGGTGGCAGGTCCCTTCAACCTTCCGGAAAGGATATAAAGCTGCACTTTCAGTTAGGGTGTTCCAAACAATAGGAAGAATTTGCTGCATGGAGGACACCATGTGCTTTGGGAAGTTTTTCACCAGGGCTGTCACTGCCTGAGAAGTTAAAGACAAAAAGCCCCAAGAGTTACAAGTGATATGGGAGAAAAATCACAGATTTCAGACCACTCTTCAAACCCCCAGCATCTCCATCGCAGTAAGTGTTTACCTTCAGGACTTCCATCTTAAACCCGCTGTCAGACGTGGGGCCGTCTGGTATCTGGAGGGCCTGGACGAAGGCCTCTGTGAACTGCTGCACCACAGGGAAGATCAGGACTTTGGCCGCACCCTGGCGGCAGAAACCAAAGTCAGTACTGGACGCAGCCCGAATCAATGGCTCAGTGCACGCACCAAACACCGAGACCCGCGCTGTCTCCAGACCCCTTCGGGCTCGGGCCTCAATCAGAAGGGCGTGGCCACAAGGTCACTGGAGGTGTCCCCCAGGTCTGCTGTGTCCTTATCCAACACTGGCAGCTCCTCACCAGGAGCTTCTTCAAAGCTATTACATAAGACCAGCTTCTCAATCCCAGGGACTGGGTATTTCTCAGCTAGGCTGGCTCCACATGGGAGAGAGATAAAAGAGCAGTGAAGTTCTGGGTGATGACTAGCGTGAAGGAGATGCAGGAGGAGGTGTTAGAAAAAATAAGGCTCAGACGAAAGGAAACTAAGCTACACGCAGGTAAGGAATTTAACCAGAACATTCACTGCATCCACAACACGGCGAGTGTCCGTCCTGGCACTGCCGTGCTGAAGACCTCGAGGCAGGCCGTCTGTTACCAGCCTAAAGGCTCACTCACCTTCTCCAGCTCCTCCATGTTACAGATCATATGGGCACAAGTGGTAAAAATCTCCACGGCTCGGGAACGGGTGCGAATACCATACACCTGGAAACAAGTTACAGTGTAGCCATGAGACTGGTGGGTGTGCACGCGTGTGCGCGCGCACGTGTGTGTGACTAAACTGTGACTACTCGATCCTGACACGGGACTGGATCCCCTAGAGAGACAGGAAATGTCAACCACTCATGTCCGGGAGACAGACTTCTTCTGTAATCCAGAGAATGGAAGGCAGCACGATGTTAGAACTTATTAGAATCAGCCTTATATATAGGCCTCTGTGGGTTAATTTCACAAAAATATGAAGCTGGGTACGGCCTGAAATCCCAACACGGTCAACGTATCTCTTTCAAAACACAGCCTTTGGCTGGGGCCGCAGAGAAGTAGGGAGGTTAACCAAACGCATACAGAGTAAAGTAAGGGCTTATCGGGCGCAGTGCAGGGATAGAATTGTTTCCAAGTACTCGGCTGAGGCGAGTGAGCTCGGGTGGGCTGCCCCGAGAGGCCAAGGCAGCACCAAGGCACCACCACGGCAGCAGGGGCGAGATGGGAGGGGAGACTGCAGTCAATTCACTCTCTCATCACGGGCTTGTCCTCGCAGTTATAAAGTGAAGGCCTAAGTATCATCCCAACTCAGTCTTTGTCAGTTCTTGTCTTCAGGTTTGGGGACCAGCAGCCAACACAACGGGCACCCCCCCACCCCGAGCGGGGGCGGCTGGCCAGAGCCCGAGCCGCTCTGCCTGCTGGATGGCGCAGCTGAGACTCGTACCTCGGCCATGGTGAAGATCTTGTACATCTCTGGGAGAATGACAGGAGCAACCAGCGGCATCTGGGTGTCTGTGACTTCTCGAGTGAATTCTACAGAGAAGAAAGCCCCGCTTTACAAAGACATTCCGTGTGAAAATTGTTGAACTGCTTCTAGGCGGCACACGGGGAAAGACGCTGGTTGGGAGACTTACCCTGGCGTACGGAAGTAGCGTCAATTATTGGTTAGAAGGGAAGGAGAACGCAGAGACAAAGGAGAATACACGAGATTAAGAAAGAACACCTGTAACGGACGGTGTAAAAATCCTTGTGAGGCCGCCTTGGGAAAATTCGGAATTAATCCAGTCTGTGCCCACTGTCACCATCCAGGTGCACCTGGAGGCGTCTCACCTTTGCTCCACTTTCAATACCCTGCCCAAGAAGCTGTCCTGACGCACACAGGGAAGTCTGTGCACACTTACCTGCCTTGAGCTCCACCCTGCAGATGGGGACGATGTCTACTGACCTAGAGGTCAGGCCACTGCTCAGAGGAAGAGAAGGGGGTGCATACCCCGTGAAGGCAGCAAAGAGCACCCTGGCCGTGGAATGAGACTTGAGGAAGGTGAGGCAAATGTGGGTCCTAGCTTTCCCTTCACTTCCAAAACCTCACTAGGCACCGAGACGGCAAGCAGGGCTCTGGATTGTGTCGCTGAGCAGGAAATACTAGCCCTCGAGTCCCAGAGTCCTCTCATTTATCTGCTGCTTAACCAACCACATTCATTACTCTCATGATCATTCTTGATAGTCTCAATTTATCAACACTTTACAAGCTTAAGTCCAAAATAAGTTTTCTGAAGTCACTCATCAGGTCAGAAAAAGCATGGGATGCCAGCGACATCAGTCTCCAAAGTTCTTTGAGAGCAAAGAGAAAGCCGAGGCTCATGGAGCACTCATTTCAACCCCTGGCGGTTGTGTCTGCATTCCCTTCACACCATTAGCCTTAGCTGTCGTTTATAAACAGCTAAGTTTAACGGGAAGCCTTCTTCAATTAGAGAGACTGGGACAGCACCTTAAACAGCCCTGACGAGAATCAGACCCGTTCTCCTGCTGGGCTCCCGCCCACACACCAGTACCCTGCTCCCTGCATGCCCCCCTGAGCTGCAGCTGCCGGAGTGCGGCCCAGCCTCCCGTGAAGGCGTGTGGAGCAGCTATTTGGGAGTGGAGGCTGGCAGCGACCCACTTGCAAAAGAACACACACTTCCCCTATCGCTCTTTCCCCGTGGCTGACAGAAAAGTCATCTCACTGAACGATGATTTCCTTAGTCAAGCACAACAAGGGCTCTTGAGCAAGCCAACTGTATACACAAATGTACAACTATTTTTTTCTCCAGGTTCTTAAAAAAGAAGCTGAACTTTGTGTTGGAAGACTGGAAGGGAATTGGCTTCCTTTCCTTAGTAGGAAATAGGTCTGTTAATTGACATTTTGGCATCATGAGCTTGTAAAGAAAGAATCCTAGAAGGCTCATTCCATGGAGAGAGGGGTAGGAGAAGTCACCTGAATAATACGCCGTACAAGAGAAACAAGGGCGATAAGCAGGGCGGGAAACATCGAGCAAGGAGCATTTGACCTCTTCAGTAGGTCAGCCCTATGCCCTGGGCACCTGTCACATGTAATCAATAAAAATACACTGCGTGGTGCAAAAAGGCAGCTGGGGCACGGGAAGAGGGGGTTTGAAACACAAGGAGAGGGGTGATTTGCTTTTGGACATAGAACTGGTATTACCTACTATCAATATTAGATGGACTAGTAAAATTGGGCCCAAATGCCAAGTTTAGTAAACTCAGAAAAGGTTGAAACGGCATTCTTAACTATGTAAGAATACCTTTCAGGTAAGCTAGCAGATCACGGAGAAGGAGGTAAGACAGGGGTGAGACTTTCGCAAACTTATATAAACAGAAAGAAATGTGGTTTCTAACAGATCAGTACCCAGTGGCTAAGGTCCACATAAGGATTCCCTGAAAGCAAAGGAGAGCAGTGACCCCACATGGGGGACAGGAAGCAGGGCAGAATTTGCAAGAGACTGGGAGACTCAGGCCATACCTGGGGGTATTTAAGGATAGGTCCTGTGAGGGACTGATAGGTTAGCTAAGCTTAGAAGAGCTGTTCACTAAGTCTCCTTGGACTCAAAGTTCAAGTATTTCTCTCAACTTCTCAGAACAGAAAGAAAGAAAAGACACCAAAGACTACATATTTTTCTAAGCTGGCCAAACGAAGATCAGGATTGTAGAGTGGGACTGTTTTTATCTTCTTTCTCATATCTCCATAAAAATTCAACTTGACTATTCCTAACTTTGTCTTGGCTGAACCAAGCAGAAAAATAACATATAATAACGATGATAATCATAATGGCTGAAATCCACTGTGTGCTACCACAGGTCACTTTACATAGATGAGCTCACTTTTATCACCAAATGTTCCTTTGAGGTGGATACTACCATTACCTGAATTTTACACACAAGGAAACTCAAGCTCAAGAGACGAAGTAGGTTGGGTCAAGGTTAAGCCAGACTGTGAACTGAAGCCTGCGTGCTTAAGCGCCACACCTGACTCTTTCCGGAGTGGGAAGGGCTGGCAGTGGCAGAAGCACACCACCAACTTCGTCCCCTGGGAGGTGTCGCTGATTCGGGAGCACAGCCACGGAGGTGAGAGCTGGGAGGAGGGGCAGCAGGGAGGACGATGCGTGGGATCCAAGGAGCAAAACCGGGGGATGGTTTCCAATACCTGTAAGCACCCGCATGGCGCCGTGGACTGCGTTTAAGTCTCCGCTCACCAGCATCCCCATGAGCAGGTTGAAGAGCTGGGGCCAGGCTTCGGGCCAGTCCCAGTGAGCGATGGCTGACACCGCATAGGCCACGCTGGAGCGCACCTTGCTTATCGACTCTCTTAAGCCATTGGGCAATAGCTCCCGGATGACAATTTTTGCCTGGAGAGGAGAAAAGCCCACCTGTCATTAGACCAGGTTATAAGTGGGTGGCAGAGTCCTATCCAGTTCATGTGCTGGAAAAGCAATGTGTGCAAGACACTGCATATCTATGGAAAACTCCAATACACCAACTGGACAAGTAATTCATCCAGGGAGTTTAACTATGGTCTCTGAACTTATGCTGCACATTACGGTAGCCACCGGCTACATGCGGCCATTTCAATGTAACTTAATTAAAATTAAATGCAGTTAAAAATTCAGCTCATCAGTTGCCCTAGCCACCTTTTAAGCGCTCAGCACCCATTCGTGACTAGCAGCTGTAGTGGACAGCACAGACACAGAACGTTTCCATAACGGCAGGAAGCTCCAGCGGACAGTGCTGCTCTAGACCTTATACCTCAGAATTTCTTGGGGGCCCAGCATGGTTGCACAGCACTGGACTAAGCAGAAATGTGATTTCATGTAACCCTCGAACAACTCTTTAAAGTTGGAATTTTAGATATTTAGGAAATTGAAGCTTAGAAGTTAAAATATTTTTTGACTATTTCATAGCTAGTAAAAGGCAAACTGGCGTCTGCACCCAGGTCCGCCTGGCACTCGAGCTCTCTCATCTGTAGCGTGGCTCCCACAATGCCAGCTACCAGTCACTCCACGGCCTTCTGATAGCTCCTTGTGGTCAGAGAACGGCCCTCACATCTCCACGGGCAGAAAAGCCGGGCACCTCTCCTCACCCTTTCTGTGGTCTCAGGAGGCCTGAACCTCTCCGACTGGGCACACCAGTGAGTCTCCACGTACTGCTTCAAGATGACTGATGCCAGCTGTGGAAAGAGTAAGCCAAGTAGCACAGCAAGAAAAAGACTCTCTTCACACATACAAACCATACACACGGCCCGATATAGTCATCTGAAGTCTATCTAAATCTGGTATAAAATTCTAAGTTATTTATAAAGTGGTCTTATTCTTTCACTTTCCCATAAGAAAGTTTCACCACCAAGTAAAGGGAAATTACTTATAAACTGGGCCAATCAGTCTCGACTTACCTGACGGATCGCCAATGCCCCCTGGGGATCTACGGTCAGCTCTGCCAGGTGAACACCAAATTCTGGAAGGGAAAAGTCTATTGTGAGTCCAAGAGAGCCCAGGAAAGCCGTAGCGGTTTACTGAGCTCTAACCCTGATGCCAACAGGAAGGATTCAGAGGAGCCTGATTCAGTGGCTCCAGGAGTGCTGAGGACTGCTCAGATTGGCTCCTCTAGGCAAGAGAAGCAGGGCAGGGCTGCTCGCGATGAACAGTCCAGCACCTCTCACTTCCTCCAATCGCTGCACAGCCATCTTGCCTTCCAAGGTAGTGATGCACGTAGCATCTAACCAAAAACCGCTGCTATCTAACCCCAAAGGGAAACTAAAACGTGAGACTTCAGCAGTTGTCCAGATATACACCACCAGAGAAGAGATGATTAAGTCTAAGAAAATCTGGCCTTCACAGGCTTAGTCCTAAAAATACAACTGTTATAAGTGAGCAGTTTCTAACAAGCAACAGAAGCAGTAATCTCGAAACGCATATTGGGAGGCTACAAACAACTCTGACTCCCAAATTAAAATTTAGATCCTTCAATGCAATCCCTATCAAAATCCCAAAGACGTCTTTTTGCAGAAATAGAAAAACCCATCCTGAAATTCACATGCAATCTCAAGGGATCCCAAATAGCCAAAATAATCTTGAAAAAGACCAGAACTGGAGGACTCACACAAATCTACAGCAATCAATACAGTGCGGTACTGACATAAAGACGGTTATATAGATCAATGGACTAGATCACTCAATGAGGAAAGAACAGTCTTTTCAACAAATGGTGCTGGGACAACTGGATATCCATGTGTGAAAGGAGTAAGTTGGACCCTTACCTCACACCATATACAAAAAAACTCAAAATGGGTCAAGGACCTAATAAGGCCTAAAACAATGAAACTCTTAGAAGAAAACATAGGACAAAAGCTTCATGACATCATGACATTAGATTTGGCAATCATTTCTTGGATGTGACGCCAAAGGCACGGGTAACAGAAGAAAAACTAGACAAACTAGACCTCATGAAAATTTTAAAATGTTGTGCATCATAGGACACTATCAGCAGAGTAAAGCAGCTACCCACAGAATGGGAAAACTTGCAAACAGGTATGTAAAAAGCCATTAGCATCCAGTTATATAAAGAAATTCTACCACTCAACAACAACAAAATGACCCAATTAAATGATGGGCATAAGGCTTGAACCGACATTTCTCCAAAGATATATGAAGGCCAATAAGCACATGAAAAGATGCTCAACAACACTAATCATTAGGGAAATGAAAAGCAAAACTGAGGTACCACCTCACATACATTAGGATGGCTACTATCAAAAAACCAGAAAACTGCCATTGGAGAGGACGTGGAGAAACTGGAACGCTTGTGCACTGTTAGTGAGAATGCAAAAGGGTACAGCCGCTGTGGAGAACAGTACAGTGGTGGCTCCTTAAAAATTTTTACATAGAATTACCATACGATCCAGCAAATTCCACTTATGGGTATATACCCGAAAGAAATGCAAGCAGTGTCTTGAAGAGACATTTATTTGTATGCCATGTTCACAGCAGCATATTTCATAATAGCTAAAATGTGGAAGCAACCCAAGTGACCATCGACAGATGAATGAATAAGCAAAAGGTGGTCTATATGTACAATGGAATACTACTCAGCCTTTAAAAGGAAGGAAATTCTGCAATAGGCTAAAACAACTGCTATAATGGATGAACCCTGAGGACAGTACACGAAGTGGAACAAGCCAGTCACAAAAAGACAAGTACGCATGTACCCACTTACATGAGGTACTTACAGCAGTGAAAATCATAAAGACAGAGAGTAGAATGGTGACTGCCAGAGGCTGGGGGAGGGGGAATTGGAAAGTTACTGTTTAACGAGTCTAGAGTTTCAGTTTTACAAGAAGAAATCGGGATAGTTGGCAGTGAGGGCTGTACAACAATGTGAATGTATTTAATACCACTGAACTGTGCACTTCAAGCAGGTTATTAAGATGATAAATTTTATATTAAGTGTATTTTACCACAAGAAAAAAAGTTTGAATTTAGATCTAATTTATACTTGCAAAGGAGTAAATTATCAAATATGTATTTGTGAAAAGAGGAAGCAGAATGTAAGACCAAAAGCGCACCCTAATTTTTGCATCTTGCCTTCCAGGGCTGTATGATCCAATATGGCAGCCATCAGCTACAAGTGGCTACTGAGGACCTGAAATGCGGCCTCCGAGAACTGACATGTGCTGGAAATGTAAGACATGCACCGGACTGCAAACGCAGTATGAAACAAAATACTGTGGACTATTTTAGTAAAGTTTATATCGATTACATACTGAAATAATACACTGCATACATTTGGTTAAATGATTACAGTATTAAAAATGAATTTTACCTGTTTCTTTTTTACCCTTTAGCTACTAGATGATTAAAGCGTTCATGTGACTCACATTCTTCCCACTGGACAGCACTTTTTTGAGAATGGACAGCAGCTTTCAGAACTGCTTGGTCGTGGCAGGTGCACAGGTTACAACAGGCTCACCATCCCACTTAAGAGCTGTGATCAGTGGGGTTAAAGCCTGGACCCTGAGCTGCTGTGGCAATCCCTATCCAAATTCCAATGGCGCTTTCCACAGAAACAGAACAAACAATCCTAAAATCAGCATGGAACCACAAATGACCCAAACAGCCAAAGCAATCCTGAGAAAGAATAAAGTTACAGGCATCAGGCTACCTGACTTTAAATTGTATTACAAAACTGTAGTAATCAAAACAGTGTGGTATTGGCATAGAAACAGACATACAGATCAATGGAAGAGAAGAGAGAGCGTGACAATAAACCCACACACACATGGTCAATTAATTTACGACAAAGGAGCCAAAAATATACAATGGGGAAAGGAGAGACTCTTCAACAAATGGTGCTGGGAAAACTGAACAGCCACATGCAAAAGAATGAAACTGGACCACTATCTCACACCATACACAAAAATCAATTCAAAATGAATTAAAGATTTGAATGTAAAAGACCTGAAATCATAAAACTCCTTGAAGGAACCACAGGCAGTAAGTTCCCTGACATTGGTTTTGGTGATTTTTTTTTCACTTGACACCAAGATTAAAGGCAACAAAAACAAAAACAAGTGGGACTACATCAAACTAAAAAGCTCTGCACAACAAAGGAAACCATCAACCAAATAACAAAAGCAACCTACCGGGGTTCCCCTGGTGGCACAGTGGTTGAGAGTCTGCCTGCTGATGCAGGGGACACCGGTTCGTACCCTGGTCTGGGAGGATCCCACATGCTGCGGAGTGGCTGGGCCCGTGAGCCGTGGCCGCTGAGCCTGCGCGTCCGGAGCCTGTGCTCCGCAACGGGAGAGGCCACAATAATGAGAGGCCCGCGTACCACACACACACAAAAAAAGCAACCTACCGAAGGGGAGAACATATTTGCAAATCATGTATCTGTTAAGGGTTTAATACACAAAATATATGAAGAACTCATACAATTCAATAGCAAATAAAACAACTGGATTTTAAAATGGGCAGAGGACCTGAATATACACTGTTCTAAAGACCTAGAGATGGCCAACAGACAAATGAAAAAGATGCTGAACAACACTAATTATCAGGGAAATACAAATCAAAATCACAATGAGATAAACTCACACCTGTCACAATGGCTATTATCAAAAAGATAAGCAATAACAGGACTTCCCTGGTGGTGCAGGGGATAAGACAGGGGGTGCGGGTTCTATCCCTGGTCAGGAAACTAGATCTCACATGCATGCCATAACTAAGAGTTCGCATGCCACAACTAAGTAGCCCTGGAGCCACAACTAAGGAGCCTGCCTGCCACAACTAACACCCAGCACAACCAAATAAGTAAATAAATAAATATTTTTTTTTAAAAAGGATAAGTGATAACAAGTGTTGACAAGAATGTGGAGAAAAGGGAACCTTTGTGCATTGTTGGTGAAAATGCAAAATGGTACAGCCACTATGGAAAACAATATAGAGGTTCCTCAAAAAATTAAAAAAAGAGCTACCATTTAAGGCAGCAATTCCACTTCTGGGTGTTTATCCAAAGAAAATGAAAACACTAACTCAAAAAGATATATGCACCTCATGTTCATCGCAGTACTGTTTACAATAGCCAAGATGTGGAAACAACCCAAGTGTCCACCGACAGGTGAATGGATAAAGAATATGTACGTGCTACGTATGTATACGTATGTGAGTACAGACACACACACACACACACACACACATACACACAAAATGGGATATTAGTCAACCATAAAGAAGAATGAAATCTTGCCACTTACAACACTACGGATGGACCTTGAGGGCATTATGCTAAGTAAAGTAAGTCAGACAGAGAAAGACAAATACCATATGATCTCACTTATATGTGGAATTTAAAACAAACAAAACAAAACAAAACAAAACAAACAAGCTCACAGATGCAGAGAACACACTGGTGGTTGCCAGAAGCTGGAGATGGGGGGTGGGCAAAATGGGTGAAGAGTCAAAAGGTATAAATTTCCAGTTATAAAATAAATAAGTCATGGGGAAGTAACGTGCAGCGTGTCAACTACAGTTAATAATACCGTGTTGCATATTTGAAAAGTTGCTGAGACTAGATCTTAAAAGTTTTCATCACAAGAAAAACAAAAATTCCGTAACTAAAAAAAAAAAAAAAATCCGTTGTTGTGCTATTATTTTTATTGCCCATCATGAGTACATTGTTTGGCTTTCTTATCGAGGTAACTAAAGCTACTTTCCATGGTAAGTGCTAACTATCATAACTAGATTCCACTGAAATAGCCATCCAAAGGGTATTTATGCAATACAAAAGCTTAATATCAGGAAAAAGTTGTTCCAGGCAATGTTCCATGTTCAAGGCTTATCCAGGTAAAAAACTACTGAAAATGATCTATGCCTATTTTTAATTAATTAATTAATTAATTAATTAATTAATTTTTGGCTGCGTTGGGTCTTCATTGCTGCGCGCGGGCTTTCTCTAGTTGCGGCGAGAGGGGGCTACTCTTCATTGCAGTGCAGAGGCTTCTCATTGTGGTGGCTTCTCTTGTTGTGGAGCACGGGCTCTAAGCACGCGGGCTTCAGTAGTTGCGGCACGTGGGCTCAGTAGTTATGGCTCATGGGCTCTAGAGCGCAGACTCAGTAGCTGTGGCGCACGGGCTTAGTTGCTCCGCGGCATGTGGGATCTTCCCGGGCCAGGGCTCGAACCTGTGTGCCCTGCATCGGCAGGCGGATTCCTAACCACTGCGCCACCAGGGAAGCCCTATGCCTGTTTTTTTTAACGTTTAATGTTGAAATAATTTTTAGACTTAATTTCCTCCAACGCGTGACAGTCTTATTCTTTCCATGTCTTTTATGACCTGACCACTTTTGATAAGTAATGGTCAGTATTTTGTAGAACACATCTTGATGTTTATTCGACTGACGTCTCCTCATGATCAGATTGAGGTTATTCATTTTTGGCAAGAATATCAGGGAAGTGATGCTGTGTCCTTAGCATATCATAATGTTGATAAATTTTCTTATTGGTAATGTTAACCATGACCACTTGGTAATGTGGGGTCTGCTGGATTTTCCACTGTAAAGGTACTGTCTCTCCCTTTACAAATGACAAAAATCTTCACAGAGATGCTTTGAGATTATGTTCATATCCTGTTTCTCTTCAAACACTCACTGATTGATTTTAGCATCCATCTATGGATCCTGCCTGCAACAATTATTACTGTGTTGTTTGTCCCGTGGTGCTTTTGTATTTCTTATTCTCTTTAAACTTACTAATTACTTGCAATTCTTTTGTAAGGAAGCACTGTCCTGTCTCCTTTATTCATTTCGACCCGTGTGGACTCATGCTTATTCATTTCACTCCATGAGTTTTAACCCAGCACTCACGTTATTTGTTCTGTTGCTCAGCTGTTCCACTGTGGCCATCAGCACACCTTCTTGCAGGCCTTTCCACAGGCTCCCACCGTTTTTCAAGCCCTTCCTTACATTCTGTTATCACGGGATATTCTAGGCTCACCTTGTATTTTCTCTGCCTAAACCCTGGAATCAACTTTTCCTCCAAGGAGCCCTGGTGCTTTTTAGTGGAGAATGCTATTTAGAAATCAAGATCTGGGTGCTAGGTGTGCTCACTGCTTCTGGCTTCTCATTGTGGTGGCTTCTCTTGTTGTGGAGCACGGGCTCTAAGCACGCGGGCTTCAGTAGTTGCGGCACGTGGGCTCAGTAGTTATGGCTCATGGGCTCTAGAGCGCAGACTCAGTAGCTGTGGCGCACGGGCTTAGTTGCTCCGCGGCATGTGGGATCTTCCCGGGCCAGGGCTCGAACCTGTGTGCCCTGCATCGGCAGGCGGATTCCTAACCACTGCGCCACCAGGGAAGCCCTATGCCTGTTTTTTTTAACGTTTAATGTTGAAATAATTTTTAGACTTAATTTCCTCCAACGCGTGACAGTCTTATTCTTTCCATGTCTTTTATGACCTGACCACTTTTGATAAGTAATGGTCAGTATTTTGTAGAACACATCTTGATGTTTATTCGACTGACGTCTCCTCATGATCAGATTGAGGTTATTCATTTTTGGCAAGAATATCAGGGAAGTGATGCTGTGTCCTTAGCATATCATAATGTTGATAAATTTTCTTATTGGTAATGTTAACCATGACCACTTGGTAATGTGGGGTCTGCTGGATTTTCCACTGTAAAGGTACTGTCTCTCCCTTTACAAATGACAAAAATCTTCACAGAGATGCTTTGAGATTATGTTCATATCCTGTTTCTCTTCAAACACTCACTGATTGATTTTAGCATCCATCTATGGATCCTGCCTGCAACAATTATTACTGTGTTGTTTGTCCCGTGGTGCTTTTGTATTTCTTATTCTCTTTAAACTTACTAATTACTTGCAATTCTTTTGTAAGGAAGCACTGTCCTGTCTCCTTTATTCATTTCGACCCGTGTGGACTCATGCTTATTCATTTCACTCCATGAGTTTTAACCCAGCACTCACGTTATTTGTTCTGTTGCTCAGCTGTTCCACTGTGGCCATCAGCACACCTTCTTGCAGGCCTTTCCACAGGCTCCCACCGTTTTTCAAGCCCTTCCTTACATTCTGTTATCACGGGATATTCTAGGCTCACCTTGTATTTTCTCTGCCTAAACCCTGGAATCAACTTTTCCTCCAAGGAGCCCTGGTGCTTTTTAGTGGAGAATGCTATTTAGAAATCAAGATCTGGGTGCTAGGTGTGCTCACTGCTTCTGGGATGTCACTGCTCCCAGGCCCCCTCAGAGAACAGCACTACGACATATATGTATGCATACTAACCTATGCTTACACATACATCTGTCCGTCCATCTGCCTGCCAATCCATCCATCTATCTACTGATAACTCAAATGCCAATCCAATATCTCAAGGTTCACTCTGCTTGTCCTCCTTATTTGTAATGCTTTCTCTGATAGTGATAAATCTGGCTCTCATTATCTACAATAAAATTACTTATTTGATTTCAATCTCAGTCTACACAGAAACTAATTACAGAACTGTTAACGCATACTCTTGTGAAAAACAGATACATTAACTGGAGTATAATTTTTGTGTACAGTCCTTTTTGACTTGAGTCTTACAATATGCAGTCAAAATACTATTTTCCAGGGACTCCCTCGTGGTGCAGTGGTTAAGAATCCACCTGCCAATGCAGGGGACATGGGTTCGAGCCCTGGTCCGGGAAGATCCCACATGCCGCGGAGCAACTAAGCCCGTGCATCATAACTACTGAGCCTGCGCGTTGCAACTACTGAAGCCCGCGCACCTAGAGCCCGTGCTCTGCAACAAGAGAAGCCACCGCAATGAGAAGCCCAGGCACCACAATGAAGAGTAGCCCCTGTTCACAACTAGAGAAAGCCCGTGAGCAGTAACGAAGACCCAACGCAGCGAAAGATGAATAAAATTAAAAAAAAAACAAAAAACAAAAATACTATTTTCCAAAGTTACTTAGGTTAGTTCTTTCCTCCCACAACACCTAGTAGTAGTTACACTGTTCATCTGTAATACAGTTAGGTTCATTTATTACTAACTGTACCCTTCCATTGTTTGATTTTAATTATTTACTTATTTTGGGGGGTATGTAAAACTTTATTATGATTCTCAGAGTTAAAGCTACACAAAAAGGCATATTCCAAGAAGCATGGCTCCCTCCTCATCCCTATTAACTTCCTTCCATCCTTTCCCCAGCCGCTCCACGTAGGTAACCAATCAGTTTCTGGTTTATCTTTTCTGTATTTCTTTTGCGTAAACAAGCAGATACATGTGTATTTTCTTGTATCCTCTTGTTTACATGAAAAGTAGTATATTATACTCTTTTGCACTTTGCTTTTTTTCAGTTAACAATATGGAAACCATTCCAAAACAATTCCTCAAGATTCCTTATTCTTTTTTTTACGGCTGCATAATATACCACTGTATGGATACACATACTTTTTTCAGCCATTTTCCTATATATGGGCAGTTAGATTGCTTCCAATTATTTTGCTTTTATAAACAATGTTGCAGTAAATAATAGCGAGCAGTATGTATTTTTATATTGTTAAATGTATATCTTCAGGGTAGATTCCCAGAAGTGGGACTGCTGGGTCAAAAGCAAGTGCATTTGTAGTAGTGTCAGGTGTGGCCAAATTTCCCTCCAGAAGGACTGTGCATTCCCACTAGCACTGTTAAAGAGTGTTTCTCCAGGACTTCCCTGGTGGCGCAGTGGTTAAGAATCTGCCTGCCAATGCAGGGGACACAGGTTCAAGCCCTGGTCTGGGAAGATCCCACATGCCGCGGAGCAACTAAGCCTGTGCGCCACAACTACTGAGCCCGCGCTCTAGAGCCTGCAAGCCACAGCTACTAAGCCCGCGTGCCACAACTACTGAAGCCTGCACGCCTAGAGCCCATACTCTGCAACAAAGAGAAGCCACCACAATGAGAAGCCCGTGCACCCCAATGAAGAGTAGCCCCGGCTCGCTGCAACTAGAGAAAGCCTGTGCGCAGCAACGAAGACCCAACGCAGCCAAAAATAAATAAATAAATAAGTTAAAAAAAAAAAAAAAAAGTGTTTCTCCACAACCTCACCAACAGAACGTGCCTTAAAGTTTTTGCCGGTCTGAAAGAGGAGAAATGATATCTTAATGTTGCTTAATTTGTATTTCTCTAAATCATGAGTGACTTTAAACTATTTGCGTGTGTTTGAGTGCCTTTTTAATGACACTTAGGAAGAGGGGTGAGTTCTCTGTCCATGCCCCACCCCCTCATTCTTCTACTGAGGTTCTGGCCCTTTGTTTCTCAGTTTTTAAGAGTTCTTTATATATTAAGGATATTACCCTTTTGTCTGTGGTATATGTTGTGAAAATTTCTCTCTTTGTCAGCTGTCTTCTGACTTAAAAAAAATTTTCATCTCTATTTATTTCTTCTGAGCTTGTATTGAGATCCAAGTTTCTAATGTATAATTTCCCTTCTCCCTCAGGAACTCCTGTTCACATCTCTTGCAGGGCAGGTCTGCTAGTAATGAAGTCCCTCAATTTTTGTTTGTCTGAGAAAGTCTTAATGCTTCAGTTTTGAAGGCTGATTTCAGTGGATACAGAATTCTATGTGGTAAGATTTTTCTATCATCACTTGAGATATCTCACTCCACTCTTCTCTCGCTTATATGGCTTCTGAAGAGCGGTCCAATGTAATTGTTAATTCTCGTTCCTCTATGGGTAAGGTACTATTTTCCTCTGACTCCTTTCAAGATAGTCTCTTTGTCTTTGGTCTTCTGCAGTTTGAATATGATAGGCCTAGGTATAATTTTGTTTCGTTGGTACTGACTTTTTATATGGTGTTTTTTGTCATGAAAATTAAAATTTTAATGGAGTCAAATTTATCAATCCTTTACTGCCTCCGGATTTTGAGTCATAGTTAGAAAGCCTTCCTTTATGCCAAGGATAAAGAAAAATTCACCCATACTTTCTTCTAAAACTTTTATAGTTTCATGTTTTAAATATTTAGATTCCTAATCATTTGAAGCTAAGTTTTTGTATGGTGTGAGATACTGATCTAATTCCAAATGGCTACCCAATTGTCCCAGCACCTTTATTAAAAGGTCCATCTTCACCCCAATGATTTGAGATGCCACCTTTACCGATACTACATTTCCAGTTACTCGTGCCTACTTCTGGACTTTCTATGTTATGCCACAGTTCTATTCGCCTATTTGTGTGCCGGTGCCACGCTGCTTATTTTAATTATAGAGGCCTTACATAATGTTTTAATGTCTGGTAGAACTACTCCCTCCTCAGTTTTCCTTTTTTGGTGTTTCTGCAGCTATTTCTTCCAAGCTTATTTTTCTATGAACTTCAGAATCAACCTTTCTCACTCATCTAGAATGCTGAGCTGTCCTATCCAAGGACAGCACACACCTTTCCATCTCATGTCTGCTTTTAAGGCTTTCAGGAATGTTTAAAAAGTTTCCCCTAATAGGTTTTTGCACGTTTCCTGTTAATCTTATCCCTAAGTATTTAATCTTTTTGTTGCTATTGTAAAGGGTTTTTAAAAAACCACCATTATATTCTCTAACCTTTTACTGTTTGTGTATATGAAGGCTATTGTTTTTTATATTTTAATTTTTTGTATTTTTAATTTATGCTACCTTACTGAATTCTTTTTTTTTTTTTTCTGTGGTACGCGGGCCTCCCTCTGCTGCGGCCTCTCCCGTTGCGGAGCACAGGCTCCGGACGCGCAGGCTCAGCGGCCACGGCTCACGGGCCCAGCCGCTCCGCGGCACGTGGGATCCTCCCGGACCGGGGCGCGAACTCGGTTCCCCCGCATCGGCAGGCGGACGCGCGACCACTGCGCCACCAGGGAAGCCCCATTAGATTCTTAACTCTTTCTTATTACACCCTTATTTTAAGCTTCAGTTACTGATACAACCCTACGGCACCTATCATTTCACTCAGGAAAGGAGAATTTTCGCCAAGACCACCGAAAAAGCCGCCACATTCTTTCTAAAGCATTTGTTAAGTGATTAAATCACAAGCAAACACTTCACACCTGCAGAACTACCTCTAAAGATACTGAAATCCATTCTAATTCTTAGGGTTAATCTGGCTACTTCAGCCTCTGGTAAGTCTGAAAAACCCATTTTTAACAGAATAAACAGTAGGTGCCTACCACCCAAAGATATGGGAATCAACTTTCCAAATGGACTAAAACACAGATGGGGCAGACATAATTTAGGAAGACCTCTCAGATACCAACCAATAGTCAAGTTTAATGGAAAAAAGCACTCTAAAATGCATGTGTGGGGTCTTCCCTGGCGGTCCAGTGGTTAAGACTCTGAGCTCCCACTGCAGGGGGCATGGGTTCGATCCCTGGTCAGGGAACTAAGACCCCAGCATGTCGTGGCCGTGCTCCGTAAGGCTCCCAGACTTCCTTTGACTTCAGATACCTGGTGTGACAAAGGATGCTAACTTTATGGCCCTAAGTCTGCTAAGAACGTCACTGTCTACCCAGGCTTAGCTCCCTGGATACTGTCAACCAATTCTGGTGAGCCTATATGAGGTCCCTCAGAATGACTATAAACACATTCACAAATTACCTAGGCCACGCGGTATTTTCCTTTACAGCACTGCTTCAATGATTTTTGCATGCACCACTCTGATATGCATTTTTAATGTTCCTGCCAAGAGTACAACTTCTGGATCATCACTACAGGGACAAAGTAATGAGGTCAAGATAAACAAAATCTTTAACCATAAGGTGTGAAAAAGATACTGAGGTATAAAATAGGACCTTTTTGAGGAGGGTTTGAAACATGAGTGGAGACTATAAAGCTTAAACCAAGCTGAATAATTTCCTCCCAATAAGCACAGATACTGCTGTCGGGTTCACGCCGAGGCTCACAGAAGAGGGAGAAGGAACCAGGCCTTCTCCACCAGTCCACACCCCCACCGATCAGAAGAGTCCCTACAGCAGGAAGACCAGGCAAGCTCTACACAGGGGTCCTTTCTCATCAACCTGAGAACTTCAAGTGCACTCTTTTCAAAGAAAAGCTTAGTGTGAATACATGTTTTCCACCTGAGTGCCAGGAGGTGCTCGCACCCTGGTGAGGATGACAGTAATTGGGAGCTAGCTCTTCATTCTGACATAATCTTCAAATTCATCTTGTCTAGGAACCTATCAAAGATCACACACCCCCATTTTCCACCAATCACCGCGCTTCACGCGTCACTGAGACTGTAAAAGATGGTGACGGTGAGAGATCATTAGAAGATTAAGATCCATGTGGGAGCCCAGGAACCTAAGTCAGCCAGGGGATTCATACCCACAACAAGCATTATAGGATGGATCTTCTCTGAAAGTTTATTTCCTCCACGTAGGAAAGGAGAAGCTTGAAAGTTCGAAAAACATGATTCTCTGTTCAAAAGCTTTAATGGGAAAGAAAATCTGCAAGGAGTATCATCTAAAGACAAATTTTTAAAACAGAATAGATTTTCTTCCCTACAGGCTCCCAGAGTTTCAAAAACAGTGACATGATCAACTCTGGTTCGGAACCCCCCAAATTCAAAGACAAAGAGCTCATGTGCATTAGGTTACAGGGAGATATAAGAGGGAAAATATCAATTATTATTTTATTTAACCTAACTTAGTCTGTCTAGACCATACACCCATTAGAAATACAGGATATCAGTCGCCATAAGAGTTTCATATCATAAAATTTAATTTTATTTTTAGTTTAATTTTAGTTTACCTAAAAGCTACATGAAGCGTCACTGACGAGACATGACAGTGGTGGTGTGCGGGTGATGAACTCTGTGCTCTATAAAACTCACAGGATGAAAAGCCAGAAACAGCCCTCAAGCTCTCTGACTTACTTTAACTCTGACCAACACCACTGCCTTATCCACTGATGGTTCTGTGGAGTCGGAAAAACCCTATTTACAGATACTCACTTAACAGAGATCATCCAATATTTCTGATGAAGTACAACTGAGTATATCCCCAAAGTAAAGAGTACTTATACTTTAGTGTGTGTTGGAGGATTCCCAGTCTCTCTGAAATTAACATGTCTTTAGAAAGCATCAGAAAGAACAGCTGAATGACTTACTTTGGGTTGATTAAGGCACAGAAAATACAAGAGACACAGACAGACAGAGCTGTTTTATTCGGTCTTGCTTGAAAAGGACCAATTCCAGATTAAATTAAGATTCAATCTATGAAGTTAGGCCCAAGGGGGACACTCTCAAGTGGGCTGTATGAAGTTCGCTTTCTAAAGCCATTTTCATTAAGAAATTTCATTTCTCTAGTTCCCTTTCCCAAGGTGAATGAGGACAGAGCTGCTCGGTTAACCGGGGTTTGTAGCCTGCCTCTAAGTGGCTCTGGATTACCCTTTAACCCGGCCCCCAACGGCAGCCTCTGACTCCCTAAGGAAACTTGTGCTCTCCCCTTAATCGTTCTCTGGCCTTCTAGTCTCTGGCGCCCTCTCTGGTTCTCCTCTTTCTCTCATTCCACCCCACTTGGCAAAAACACGATCCTTCTGTAACTTGGCTGAGAAGGGAAGATCCAAAGGAGAGCATGGAGGAGACAGGATAAGCTGAGAAACACATGCTCCTGGTCTTAAGGGTCGACTGGAGACATGAGGCTTGGACAGTCAGGAAGGCTCCTACTAGGAAGAACTGGGGACAGGACCTGTCTGGGAAGCAGGGGGTTCTGAGGAGAGCTCTGGAGAAGTCCCCCTTTCTCACAGGGTTTCTCACAAAACCACAGCTGAAAGGAAAAAGAAAACCGCACCACTGGCCTTGTTCCGAGCGCGGCCGCCTTCCGCTCGGCTCAGTGCCCGCCACACGCCCAGGAGTGCGTCTGGATCCTGGAGGGCTCCCTTCGCAGGTGACAGTGCTTACGCTACACTGGAAGAGAGCCAGAAAAGCGCCCATGAGAACCAGAAAGCAAACTTCCACCAGCAGGATCATCTCTCTAGGCACCTAAGACGGGGGATCAACACATAGCTCAGCGGCGGCGGACGTCAGGAGAAGCGAGGGAGAGATAATCCCCCCGCCCCAGCTCAACATAACGGTGGTGGGAGGAAAGAAAAAATGTATCTTCTGTGACATATCTGCCGGGAGCAAGACACAAAAGACTAAGTCAAGGCCAAATGTCTTCGTTTCTAGCAGACAAAAGAAATAACTAAAAGAAGAAAATGACCTAGGGTCTAAATCTAGTCATGTAAGAAAGTCTCTGCTACACTGGCTGGCCTGGAGAATTAAAGCTTTAGAATGAAGGCAACACATTCCACCACTCAGGTGATGCTGCTCTTAGAGGACAGTAAACAGAGAAGGAAAAAAAGGAAATAACTTCGTTCTACGATATAAAAAAAGTCAAGCATAAATACACCAAAAAAAAAGAGCCGACACTGTCAAAAGTCACGATCTTGTAGTAAGTCACACAAAAAAGAGCTCATAAAGCTGAGTAGAGAACATTAGACTCTGACGTAAGAGACCTTTGGCAGCTCACAAACTTTCCTTCTCTTTAATTACTGTTTATAAGATGCTTGATATGATCCCACCTAGTAAATAAAATGGAATTAGAAGAATGCTCTAACAGATCAAAAAGACTAATTCTTACTTTACTGAGGTAGAACTACATTCCTACACACCCTGTTGATAAAACTCAAAATCTCAGTCTTTCTAAGGAAACAAAAGGATACCAATTATCTGTTGGAATACTGTATAGCAGAGGAACCTCCAACTTTCAAGTAATAAGTTTCTCAGTTCAGGATGTGAGTGCTGTCTGAAGAAGGTGGCTAGTGGCACCATCTCCTCTGCCACTCAGCCCTGTTAAATAGGCTTTCACTAGTCAGAAAGGTTTGCTGGGCTTCCCTCAGATTCCAAGTGACTAGGGAAAACAGCAAAAGCACAGGAGCTTAAGAAAACCATCCCAGGACACAAGGCTGGTGGGCATAGCCTACCTTCATCCTTTCAAAATTAGCCCACTGTACGAGTCAGGCGGATCTCTGACATACATACCGTTCCTTGGCTTAAGAGGACAGGTTCCCATTCTGGAAAACATGGTAACTGATAATAGGCAAGTCATTTCCTGGAAAATACCAGCTGGCAGACTGAATGACCTGGATTTACCTTGGGCTCCAGCACCTCAATTTTCTAAGATAACTGCTTCTTAAAATCTCCTCTACTCCAGGATCTGGTCAGAGCATGGCAACCTCTCTTATCTGTCCACTTAACAGAGAGTTGACAGCTGACCTGTGTCTTTCCCCCCAAATGAAATTAGAAATTGTTCCCTTTGTCAAAGGGAATAGATGGGTTAATCTTAAGGATCAGTTGGGACCAGTCTCCCACGTGAGGCAATAATAAGGCTCATAAAGACAGTGTGGTTATTTGAGGGGACAGAGGGGCTAGAAACAACCAGATCTGGTTGTCATCCAATCTTGGGCCTCCTGGAACCAAAAAAGGATTGAAAGAACACACATAATAATAGACACCAACTCCCGGATTCCCCATCAACTCCATGTTTTAAGGAAGTGTGTTTCCTAGGACCAGAAAGCAAGGTTTCTTCTACTAGGATAAAACTAAAACATGAAGCAACTCCAAAGGAGTGGAAAAGATTCATTCACGTGCAAGAACGGCTGCTCGCCTAGGCCTGCAGGGTGTTCTAACAGTGGGAGCAAGGCCCTGCACGCCTCCTCAGGCCAGACTGCTGGCTAAAGCCGGGCTGGGAAGGCACGAGCTCTGCTTTCATTAAAGGAAAAGAAACCGGCCGCGCAAAGGAAATGTGTGACATTCAGACTGAAGAGAAGACAGGAGGTACTCTGGACCCCATGGCAAAAAACAGCTTGTGAAAGGCCACAAGAGAGGAAAGGAGAGAAGCAAGGTACTGTATCAGAGGAACGGATCACCATCCGCCATCTCAAAAAGAGGTTACTGAAAGGGGTGGATTTCTATAGTTTTTCAATAAACAAAAGAAATTAGACTATTTAAAAACACAAACAACCCCCAAAGGGTCCAAAGTACCACATTCAACTCCACAGACTTGATTCAACCTGCACATCACATCCCAAACCTGTGAGTCACATGCCTTCCTACTGGGTCACCAACAGCAGGCTGCTGTGTCAAACCCTCTCCATGGCTCGCAGCACACTGGTAGCAGGTTCCCGGTAAGTTATGGGGGGGGGGGGTGTCTGTGTGTGAGAGGGAGAGAGAATCTATTCCCATCAGTGGCCTAGATCAAATGCAAAATTCTGCACTTCTGTTTAATTTCTTATTTTGAGACCCAAAAAAGATGAAGTAAGAGAGTAGAACTTCAAGAAGATCTCAAGATGATAACTGACTTTGCCTAGATGAGACCATGGTGTTGGCTAGAGTCGAAGGGATCAGAGCCCAATCGGAGCTGCTGCTGGACAGTTCAAACACGAGCGAAGGTTCACCTTTTGTAGGAAAGCACCAGACCTATGCCTGGGGCACGGGGAACCCCGGGTGTCACTCAGAGAAGGTACCGGACCTTCAACTTTATTCAAGTAGCAACTTGAATGTGATGAGGTTCCTTTGCTCTGTCACCCTTTCTCCTTCACACGCAAGCGAGGCAGAGACGTTAGCATGAATAAAGGAATTTCACCTAGTAGGCTGTAATAACTCCTACAGGTCAATCTGTGCTCGGCTCCTCTTATAGGATCTAACATTTCACAAGACAATGACAATTACAACTGGGCCTTCAAAATGGTCCTTAACTTGCTAGATCCCAAATCTCAACGTATTTCCAATAGAGATAATTTAGTTCTTCAAGAGCTCTCTCATGCTGCGGGAGATTATAAAATTAAATTTAAGTGAGCTTTGTCTTAAGTTCTTTCCAATAAAAACCCTCAGTCCGTAGGCGGGCCAACTCCTACGGCCACTCTGAGAGGTGGTGGGACCGTCCTGCTGAGCTGGAGGAGTCCGCAGGTTTGGAGTTCTGCCAGCGAAGCCCCGACAGGCCAGACGTATTCCTGACATAAACCCCGAGCGGATTTCCCTCCTCCTGTTTCAGGATCTAATGCTCTTCGGAGCGTGGCTGCCCCGGGCCTGGAGAAAGGCCCGCTCGGCAGGAACTGAAGAACAACCTCAAGCCTACGGCTTGTTTTCTCCTCCATCACTTTCAAGCTTCCAATAGGAGGAGGGGGACAAAGACACAAAGACAAAGAACGATCGGCTCCTCCGAACAGTGCCGGCCGCTCCGAAAACCGGCGGGGACGCGGCGGGGAGGGAAGGCGGCCGCACAGGCGTGATTGATTCCCGGGGAAACGTGCGGAGGTCCCGCCAGGCCCCCAGCTGACAGCCGCGCCCAGGCCCGCAGTCCGGCAGAGAACGCGCCCCCGTCACCCGCCCCCCCAATCCGGCCCCGCGCCCCTGCCCGGCGCCCCCGGCCCCGCGCTCCGCCCGGCCGGGGCCCAGCGGCCCCAGGCCTCCCCGGCCCCCGACCTCCCCGGGCCCAGCCTCCGGCCGAAGCGCGGCCAGTGGTCAGCGCGGCCCAGACCCGCCGCCCTCGCGACGGCCCGCCTCACTCACCCTCCGTCACCTCCAGCACCTTAATCTGCTCCTCGGCGGCCGCGCGCACCTCCTGCACCGGGGACAGGATCCCGGTGAGCGTGTCCACCAACGCCTCCTTCAGCCCCTGGGCCACCGGCCCCGGCAGCCCGGAGGCCGCACCAGCTGCCGCCGCCGCCGCCATCTTGCTCCGCGCCGCGCGCCAGCCCCGTGGCCCAACCCGCCGCCGCCGCCGCCGCCGGACGGCTCCTGCGCGCGGCCAATCCGCGAGGCCGTGCCTGCGCCCTGGCCCGGCAAGCGCGCGAGGGCGGGGCCGCGGCCTGAGCCTCCGGAGACAGCGCCACCTGCCGCGGGGACGAGAACTGCACCGTCTCCGCAGGAACCTGGCCGGGGGGCCAGGAGGTGGGGTTTCTCCTGCGGCTTAACGGCGGCTGGGCAGCCTCGCCGGGAGCGCAGCTCGTCACCTGTGACTCCACATACACGGGTCCTTCACGCGTAAGATACCAAGTCAGGAGAAGGTGGGATGGGGATGGGTGGACGAGGCTTTAAGGAGAGCGTCGGAATTAGCTCCTCTTTCAAACCAACCGCTTTTGCCCCGAAACGAGTGAGAGTCTTCATCTCTTAGCCTCCGGAATCCAAAGGTCGGGGGAAGGCATATGCGTGGACTGGGCAGTGGGGAGTCCATTGGTTTTTCGGGTGGATCAACCCAACCTCAAGGTTGGACCGTGGCTGGCCAGGAGAGAGCAGCGTGGGAAAGGGAATTCCGTCCAGAGTGCGTGCTTACAAGTCCTACTGAGAGTAAGTCCTACTAGCTGAGAAAGTATAAAGTTTTTATCCAGGGACATTATGGCTGGACCTTACAGGGTGGAGGGATAAGTAGTTAATATGGCCATGCTGGGCTGCTCGGGGACGTGGCTCAAGGTGCAGAGACACTCCTAAAGCCTGGAGCAAGTGGAGAGGACTGCGCAGAGCGGTTGGCAGTGCGCGGCAGGGGCAAGCGCGCCGCGGCACAGGGGCGGGGCTGTCGTCGGAGTGCCAGGGTCAGAGCAAATGGGAACAGGCATTTCTTAGGAAGCTGTTCAGGTTAAGTGCCTTGAAAACGTTTCTAGGAACCACGACTCCTTCCCAAGTGGCAAAGGAAACCAGTTAGCAATTCCTAGCCCAGTTCTAAGGCTTCGGAGGCTAAGCTGGTCACCAGGAATTAAGTCACCTCGCCTGAGTATTCTTCCGAAAGAATGATTCCTCGATTATTTATTTTGAGGAGAGCTCTAAACCCACTTGCCACCTCCTACTAGAGGGCAGAGGTGGCTTGTGTCACCACAATTTCGTAGGGGAAAGATGCCCTTTTGGACGCCACAGTTCCACAGTAGGGCAGAGGAGGACTTCCTATTTCCCTTCTTTCAATGGCCAGGAGAAGCAGAACTCTATTAGAACAGCTTCTTTTCTCAGAGGTTTAGTCACTTTTACTCCAAGAAGAAAACTTAGGCAAGTCCAGAGGGTGGTACGTTTTCAGACATCGAGGCCGTGGATGGAGGATTCAAAGAGCCCCGAGGTCTGGGCTGGAAGTTTCGAGTTCTGGTGAAGGAGGCTGCGTCCAGTCTGCAAGCAGGACCCCACCCCACCCTCAACCAAAGGGGCCGAGAGGGTCCTGCTTAGGGCTGAGCATCAGCTATCCAGGCAGGTGGCTCTTACCTCTGGGTTCGGCAAATGACCTTCCCGATCAAGGCACGGGCCAGAAGATAAATGGAAACAGAAACCAGACAGAGGGAGCTGGAGAGAGCTATAGGACAACACAGAAGATAACTTTATTGAAATGCAAATGGCATCAAACAGGTGACTCTCGGTGGGAGGAGACATGCCTGATGGACAGAGGGCCCAGGTGAGGGGCCTCTGGCAGTGATGGAGGAAGGCCTCTTCTGCGGGGCCCCGGCACCGACTTAACTTTCAACCACTTTGTTATTTAAGATGAATCACCGAGGGCACGGCCCAGCTCTCTTTATGATTGTTACCGCAACTATGTACAACGGCTCACTTTCTCTACATCAGATATAAAGGGGGGTAGGTTGAAAGAGGGAGGGCCGGTGATAAAAACCATAAACACACAGACACACACACACACATCCTGGTTTGGGGGTTTGTGCACGATAAATAAAAAAAAAAAAAAGTGTTGCAAAGATTCCTGCCCACCTTCCACCTGAGGATCGCTGTGTGTTTGAGAAACAAGATTCCATCACACAAACAGCGCTGCCTAAAACGGGACGGGTGCGTGAGGGACAAGGAAAGAAACCCAGCAGGGGCTGGAATGCATTTGAGAAAAAGATGGTTCTGTTCCAAAAAAAAAACCCCAAAACCAAGAAGCAGCAAGTGGGAGGCCCTCGCACAGCAGTGGCCCAGAGACAGGCTGGGATGGGGCTGGGATGGGAACCCCGGCCTTCCCATCCACATCTTCTGTCTGGAGACACAGGACGTGGCTGGATGCGGGGAGACCCCGCAGGGGCTGGACGAAGGGCCCGCACGGAGGGCCCGCGGTGACTTTAGCGCAGCACTTCACTCGCCTTCTCGTCCTCCTCCAGCTGCTTGGTCCCCGCGCCCAGGAGGCCCAGTGCCAGGTGGTTCCTCGTCCTCCACCCACAAGTGCTCTCAGGAGGAGAACGGACAGACCTGAAACAAAACCAGTTGTACGCACCTCATCTCCCACGCGGCCCCCCCGGCCCCCCCCCGCTGGTCATCTCCCACGCGGCCCCCCCGGCCCCCCCCGCTGGTCTGTGAGTTTGGAAAGGTAGGAAGTGCCTTTCGGATTAAAAACAATTTCTTTTAATTCTGTCGCCACGAGTAGTCGTGTGTCCTGGTGCGGGGAAAGGATGGATGACCCCGACGACTTGGTGCTCCACTGCCTCAACCTTTCTCCTGCGGACTGAGCAGGGCCGGGGTGGGTGTGGGGGGCGGCCAGGAGGTTCTGGCAGGTTCTCAGACTTGGCAGTGCCCTTGAGAACTGGGGCAAGGGTGAGGGATGCTGATAAGAGAACAAGTTTTCATGGAAATGCATGTCACATTTTTAAACCGTTCTCATCCTAGTATATCACCAGAAAAAGGCCGAGCAGACACGTCACCCAGCAGAAGAGCTACCTGGAAGAGCTCTCCCACTGCGTCCCCCTGGGAAGCCCCGTAGGGATCTCAGAGCCATGACATTTTTCCCTGAAGGTCGTGTTTGACTAGGAGAGGCAAGCACTCGCCCCTCAACTTCTGCCCAAAGGCACACATACCCGTCCTTTCTGTTAAATGAAAGGAAAAACAGAATCATGAGGAAGCATGAGAACACTCCGAAACTAATGTTAAAGTCTGAATTGTAACCTAGGACCTTATTTTTGGTCCTAAAGCCCCAGTGTGAGGACGCTGACCCTTGGCTTTCCCTAACACAGTGAGCTGCGAACTGTAGCGGGCAGCAGAATTACCAAGAGGTTCGTTAAAACACGAATCACTGGGCCTTCTCCCCAGTTTCTGATTCAACAGGCCCGGGATGGGTTCTGAGAACTTCATTTCTAACCAGTCCTCAGATGCTGCCAGCACTGCTGGTCTGGAAACATATGTAAGAACATATTAAGAAATGAAAGAGGTGGGCGTCAGTTCCCAGTTCCGACGCAGAAAATATAGCAGCACGCAATATGTTGTTTTGGCAGAAAGCTATGAATTTGAGTATGGAATGTCTGTCACGGGGGCCTATCCAATTAACTCACTTGTCGAGAAATCAGAATAAATAGTTGAGAGGAGGCAAAAAAAGGAAAAAAAAAAAAAATGAAAGAGGTGGGAATTCCCTGGCGGTCCAGTGGTCAGGACTCGGCGCTTTCACTGCTGTGGCCTGGGTTCAATCCCTGGTCGGGGAACTCAGATCCTGCAAGCCGAGGGGCACAGCCAGAAAAAAAAAAGAGAGAGAGGAATCAAGGGACCAAGTGTTCACTTACTTCCATGACCATGCCTGTCACAGAAAGCTCTCCGTGGCATAACCACTAAGAAAGAACCAAAACACCAGGCTGGGAGGATCCCGTACACACAGGCTTAATTTTCCACTGTGTTGGTATTTCTGCAGCTTCCAAACTTCTCTTGGTGTCCTCACGTTCAGACTGTGCCGTCTCTCGCAGGGTCTGTGGCTGGAGCACTTGCTCCAGGCTGGGCTGAGCTGACACGCACACATGGACCCTCAGCGGTAGGCAAGCGAAGGTGGCGGCCCCCTATATCCCTGATCAGGTTGACTGAGGGCTCATGAATATATAAAACGGATTCAATTATAAAGGGCATTATGCTCAGGCTTTGGCCTTCTGGGAACACAGTGTCCCTAAGACCATTTTCTTACGGCCTCTTTGGTGGGGGCCATGGACCAGAGCTCGCTAGTAGTTATCAGTCATCATAAGAGAGTACTGGGGTTCCACTAGTGAACCCTCCGGAAGAGCACATTTCATCCCATCAGTTGAGGGGCGTTGCTTACTAGTAGACTAGCGTCTACTTACTAGCTTCCGCTTAGGTAAGGCCCAGGATTAAGGAAAGGGAAAAAAGTATGATGAGAAGTTACACTTGGTGACCCAGATGACCCTAGCCCTAGAAAGAATGCCTCGTTAACTGTGTGATTAGGACAAGCGCAACTTCCTCTCCCAAACGCCTTGCAGTAAAGGGTCCGTAAAGTAGCATGGAGGCTGGCCCTGATCCCAGCTTACAGGGCCAAGCCCCACTCAAGTAGGCAGCTTTCACCTCTGTGCAGGGTTGGTGTGTGTGAGGTGCTGGTGAGAAGGGGCAGGTCACCACCGCCTTCTTCCTCCTCTTGGAAAAGTACAGGAAATAAAGTGAACTCAGAGACGGAAGAGCGACCCTCTGAAGACTGGGAGTCTTGTCTCAGGGAGCTAGGAGTGAAGAAATGGTGAGATTAGGCCCAAACCAGGAAAACCAGAAGGCAAGAAATAAAAAATTTTTTAAAAAAAAAATCACTATTTTGTCTTGGGTCCTTAAGGAGTATGGGTGGATGGGTGAGAAGGTTGGTAACTGAGAACCAAAGCTTAGCATGTGACCAAAGCTTAGCATGTCAACCACTAAGGACTCTGCAATAGGGGCTCCCCAGGACCTCAGGAAACCCGACTTCCCTGCAGCTTCTCGAGGCTTCGACCACGTGACAAAGACGCTGGGATGCCGCTCACGCACACACAGAGGTAAGCACCGCAGAGCTGCCTCAGAGCGGAGGTTTTAAAAAATACTCGATGGAGCTCGGAAGATAGGGCGTGGCAGCAGCCAGCTGCTTTCGTGAGAGAGACACACACAGACATCGGTCCTCTGCTGGCCTCCATCGCCTAGTGCTTTATTTTTCGTGCCTAGGCAGGGGCTGAGGACAGATACACTGGACAAAATGCGTTGGTCTCCTTCATCCAGGAACGAGGGGCCGCGGCCGCACCCCCGCCCTGCAGCGGGGCTGGGCACCGAGCCACGTGGTCTGCTCGCCGGCTTTGGTGAGGAAAGGAGTTGGGGGGCTGGAGCGGGGGGAGGGCGCACACACTCCAGTCCTGGAGAGGCCTGATTCTTCTCAAGGTGCTGGGCGTTGAGAGTTTAGCCCTGGGACCGCGCTGTTCTTCTTCTGAGGGATCCCAGTGGTCTCGACGAAGAAGCAGGGCTGTAGGAGGGAGAGAATATGCTGTGGAGCTGCGCCGGCCACTCATTTCAGGCTGGAGGCGGTGGGGCTCGGGTTTCAGCTCCAGGGGACTCCGGATGAGCGCCCCGAGGCTCCTAGCACCTGAGGAGTTCCGGCCTGCCCCAGTCGCCACGTCACCGTCACCGTGATCCCTCCACGCCCACAGCCAGGGGGCCCGGGCTCCAGAGGGAGAGCGGAGGGGCAGTGCCACTTGGCCGGATGCGATCCCACTTTCTGGGGGCAAGCGGCTGGGGACCCGGGCTAAACGCAGCAGTCAGCCGAGAGCAGAGCGGTGGATCCGCGAACGGAGGTGAAACGCCGGGACCCGAGGCCTCCAGAGCCAGCCTGCTGGGGATCCACGAAACTTCGCGGTGGTATCCACGGTGACCAGGCAAGCAGGAAGCGCTTTGGGGGTCGGAGGCAGTTGGAATGGAGGAAGAGGGTCACCCCTTTCCTTCTTCTCAAGTAGCCAGTTAACGCCCGCGACCGAAGGCACTGGCTGGGCAGCACCGAGAACAGAGAGAAAGGCTCGGCCCCCGGGTGGAGACGGCGCCGGGAGCCTGAGCCCGGCCACGGGGCTGCAGCCGGGGAGGGGCCGCGAGAGGCCAGAGCCCAGAGAAGGCCCGCTCGGGTGTTTCCCCGTCCTTCCAAGCTAGAACGCCCAGCTCCGGGGCCTCCTCCTTCTGCACGGCAGAGACCTTAAGGCAGTGATGTCAGCACCATCCTTGGACAAACAGCCTCTTCCCGCTCAGAATTGCATATTTTCCGGCTGAGTTGGGGGTCTCTCCAGCTCTAGCAGCATCAGCAGACGTCGTCTCCAGCAGAGACGAACCCGTCACCCATGGGAGCCACCGGGTGAATGCAGAAGCTTTGGGAGGGAGCATTCTGGACCACCTTTTGGACCTAAATGAAAGCCTTCTGATCCGAAGATTCAGACGCAGCTACTCCTTGGTTTGGCGGGACAGAGCGATCCTGGTTAGTGATTCGTGTGCCCGCAGGTTCTGATAAGGTCTTGTGCTACTTGGGGGTCTGAAGAGCAAACACTTGGGCCCGGGCTCATCACACATCCCTGGTCTGCAGAGCCCCAAACCGCAGCCTCCCCAGGCAACCCTGTGCGCTGGACACAGCTAATCACGGGCTCCTCGCGGGCCGGCTCCTCGGGTTTTGGCTCCGTTTCTCAGGTGAGCCTGAAGGTCCAGAAAACAAGGAGATGTGTGCGTTTAATGGAAGTTAACATTTCCTACTAGACTGTGAACATAAGTGCCCACGTCTTTTTTTTTTTTTTAACCTAGTGACTTGTACATGGTAAGCGCCCTATCTCAAGTGCTTGTCCAGTGAACGAATTAGGACTGCCAAAACTTCGGGGCAACTTCTGCAAAAAGTGGATCCCTTTGGAGGGCAGATCTCTGCCACCAAATCAAACTCCTTATATTCTGACTGGGAGCATGGCACATGGATGTCCGCTCCTAAGGGACTAGTCACTTGTTCTAAACCAACAGTAAAGGCCGGCTGGGGATTTTGGATGCAGTTGGGCAAAGCGATCGCCATCAGAATAGTGCAGCGAGGGGCTCCACAGGCCACAGGACAGAGAGATTTCCAGTTTCCGGTTTTCCTCCAGTCCACGGGGAAGCTCAGATTAGATCTTGTATCGGGGTGAGGCGACGCGCTCTCCTCTAGAGGCTGGCCGCCGGGCTCCAGGCAGAGCGTGTGTTTTCTCAAAAGGGACCTCGAGGTCCCTCTTGTCCCACTGCTGAGCCAATGCTTCACGCCCCATGTGAGCCCCAAGGGTGGCCGACACAGCGGCATGGCAGGCGTCCAGCTGGTGCCAATCAGGTGGCACCGGGCTCTCCAAAGAGCGACTTGGAAAAGCAACGTGAGCATCTCGTGGACGTGGGAGGAAATGGGAAAAAACAAACCAAAAAGAGAGGAGGAGAATAAATAGGCAAATGGGAGGGGAAAATGGAAACAAAACAAAATCAAAAATAAAAAGTAAAAAAAGTAGGGTTTATTGACTCATGCGTGTTAAATTAGAGGCTGAGACGGAGCCGGCGGTGCTTCTCTGAAGGCTGTGGTGGCACCTCTGGGGTCTGGCAGCTTCTCAGATCACAGCCGTCTCGTCGGTGCCCCCATGTGGTCCAGAGGGCAGGGAGGGCGGCACGCTCTCTGCCCAGGCAAATGGATTTCCTCCCTCCGGCTTCAGCTTTTCCTTTTTTTTTTTTTGTTTTGTTTTTTAAACCCTTTACAGATTGATTTAAACGTTTTTAAATCACATGCTTCTTTTTCTGGGCTGCAGCCAAATCTCGGGGTGCGGGGAGAGCTGTTGGCAGTGGCGATAGAACTGGGCAGGGTCCGCGGGAAGGTCTGGGGAGCCGCCACCTCCCCCAGCAGATTCCCCCACGGCGCCGTGTCTCTGAGTTGTCTGTGAGCATCAGTTAGGAACTACTGCAGGCTTGTTTGATGTCTTCTGAACCCCTCCCCAGAAAGCTCAGGAGTTTGTAATTGAGACAAGAAATCAGGGAAAAAGACCCAGGATCATCTTTTCCCCAAAGTCACAAGAGGAGGCCAGGAAATGTACCTGGGGACACAGGTCCACCCACCAGTCCCACTGGGAGTTCTTGAAGGTGCAGCACCAGGAAGCCGCCCCCTCCTTCCACCTCCCCCCTCCTGTCCTCGTGGCCACAGAGCCAGCGCTCAGGAGGAAGCGGGGAAGAGGAGGCTGCACGCAGCAGTGTCCGCGTCCTGCTGTCCTGTGACTGGCCGCCGGGCCCTCAGAGCGTGGCCTGGAGGTTGGGGTCCAGGATGCTTTCCCGGTCTGGAGACTCGATGTAATTGGCAGCCTCCTGGAGTTTCAGCAGCATGGCCATCTAAAGAGGGGCGGAGAAACAGTTACGGAGAGTTGGGACTTTGGGAAAAACAGAAAATCAGACTGTGGGTCTGGTCCTGGGTCTGCAAGGGGCTGAGAGCCCAGAGAGTTTGCGGCTGGTTCAGGAAGAGGCCAAGATGACTGCTTCCACCCTGCGTGTAAGCTCGAATGCGGGGACCAGCCCTCGGGAGTGCCGGGCAGGTAGGGTGCTGCTCTGGCCCTGACGTGCAGGGAAGGCCAGAGGGCAGAGCCACCTCCGCCCCGCAAGGTGCCAGCGCTCCCGCAGATCCGGCCAGTCCCAGGAGGAGGTGGGAAGGGCCCAAAGACCGTCTAACAGCTCTCCTTGCAACAGACCACGGCCCAGCGGCTGCACCCAGTGCCCTTAGGACCTGCTTCTCCCTAGCTCCCACCCCATCACTTCAGCGGGGCCTGAGCTGTGCCGCGTGGCACGTGGGATCTTAGTTCCCCGACCAGGGATCGAACCCACACCCCTTGCATTGGAAGCGCCGAGTCTTAACCACTGGACCGCCGGGGAAGTCCGACCTCCCGCCCTTCTTCCCTCGGTTTCCCTCAACACTTCACGACTCTGACTCTCCATTCAGCTAAGGAAGCCTCGTTGCCTCTCTATGGCTCTGCCTTCCAGCCTCTGTTTCCGTATTAGCACCCTCCCGATTTAAAAGCCTTTTGACACAGAGGACACCTGTTTTCTACAAGGTCAAAATTTAAATAAAACGTCTTAGGACTAAAGTAGAGGAATCTCCTACTCGAAAAGGTAAAATTGCAAGGTCCTGGAGTTTGTGCGCATTAAGTTTTTCAGACCACCTGCCAAATCATCCTCCAAAACAGTGACTGACAAATGCCCCCACCAGCAGAATGAAGGTCCGAGCTTCCTCCACACACACGTTTCTGCAGACGTGAAACAGTCATCTCCTTGTTGTAATACGCGTCTCCTCAGTGATTAGAGAGGGGAAGGGTCTTTTTCTGTTTTTATTGGCCCTTTTTTTAATAGTATTTTTTAATTAATCTATTTATTTACTTATTTATTTATGTTTGGCTGCATTGGGTCTTCGTTGCTACACGGGGGCTTTCTCTAGTCGCGGCGAGCGGGGCCTCCTCTTCGTTGCGGTGCGCGGGCTTCTCATTGCGGTGGCCTCTCTTGTTGCGGAGCACGGGCTCTAGGCGCGCGGGCTTCCGTAGCTGTGGCTCGCGGGCTCTAGAGCGCAGGCTCAGCAGTTGTGGCGCACGGGCCCAGCCGCTCCGCGGCACGTGGGATCTTCCCGGGCCAGGGCTCGAACCCGTGTCCCCTGCCTTGGCAGGCGGATTCTTAACCACTGCGCCACCAGGGAAGCCCCTTTATTGGCCCTTTGCATTTCCTCTAGTCAACGCCTGCCCCTTGCCTCCTTTGCCCACTGTTGTTCTGCGTGGCAGTTTTGGGGGGAGGGTCACGTGTTCTGGGTGTCGATCCTCTCTTGGTTACTAGCACTGCAGATACTTCCCCTAGTTTGTCACCTGTCTCCGCTTACTTTCTAAGGGCTCCTGAGGCCCCCGGACCACGGCAGCGGCCAGGACGACACCAGGCAGCAGAAACGTCAGCAGGATGAGCACCCATGGGCCCCGCCGCTCTCCTGCTCTGGCCGCCGTTCCCACCTGGGCTCTGCCCGGCCCGGGTCTTTGCCGGAGGGCACACACCTTGCCGGCGGTGACACTGTGTAGCTTAGCCCAGGGTTCTGCTGGCCAGAGCTTCCCACCCCCTGGCCTCATGCTTGTCTGGGCCTCCGGGCCCCAGCGGGCTGTGGACGAGGGTTCGGTTCTGTGACACTCTGACCTTTGCGTTAGAGCAGCCTCTACTCACCAGCGGGTCGGAGTCCAGGGAGCTGGGCGTGCTGTCCTTGACCGTCCTGTCCTCAGGGGGCGAAGCAATGCTGTGAGGGCCCACGGTGGGTGGGGGCAGGTGGTACAGCTTTGACTGGTCTTGTTGGGCTGACGGCCAGGGAAGAGTGTCCCGGACCCACTCCACGGGGTCCTCCCAGGCGGCTTTCTGCCCGTGAACCTGGAGAGAAGAAGAAATGTGATCACTGGGCGAGGAGCCCGCAGATGAGAGGCTTGTTCGTGGAGTCTCCTGATGGCGTGTGTACTTCCCCAAACGTAAAGCTTGAGGCTCTGATCCCTGTGCGATTTCCTTTGAGTTTCCCAACAAGGGAAGGAAAATAAGTTGGCATAAATTGGTAGAAACCGTTTTGGAGGATGATTTGGCAGACTGCATTAAAACTTAACATGGACAAATCTTACGACCCCACGATTTTAGTTTCCAAGTAAAAAATTCTTTCAGCTTAGTAATACCTTTTGAAAGAAATTTCACCTTCGTTGAAATCTGTGTAAAAATGATGTGAGTCGGGGGGCTTCCTTGGTGGCGCAGTGGTTAAGAATCCACCTGCGAATGCAGGGGACACGGGTTCGAGCCCTGGTCCGGGAAGATCCCACGTGCCGCGGAGCAACTAAGCCCGTGTGCCACAACTACTGAGCCTGCGCTCTAGAGCCCGCGAGCCACAACTACGGAGCCTGTGTGCCACAACTACTGAAGCCCGCGCGCCTAGAGCCCGTGCTCCGCAACAAGAGAAGCCACAGCAATAAGAAGCCCACACACCGCAACGGAGAGCAGCCCCCGCTCACCGCAACTAGAGAAAAGCCCGCGCGCAGCAACGAAGACCCAACTCAGCCAAAAATAAATAAATAAATAAATAAATTTAAAAAAAGCACAAAAGAGCTTTAAAAAAATGACGTTAAGTTGGAAACCTATTAATAATAATGCAAATTAAATGAAATAATGATACATTGCATCTCTAGAAATCTACGATATCATCAGGCAGTGTCTATCACAGTGACACATTACTTCTATGGATAATATGTGACCAGTAGGGTCTAGTCACCGCATCACAGGTCATTGGGTCATGCCCTAATTAACAGGTGAGAAAACTAAGGAGGTTTTAAAAATAATGGCATTTTCCTTTCACACCAAGCTCTTACTCTAACTTCTACACGTATTTCATTTGCCTTCGCAACGCTGCCACTGGTTTAGGCAGAACAGAGTTTATACCACCTCCTTTTTTACACACGAGGATATTAAACAGTTTAAGTAACTTGGCCAGAGTAACATTTTTATTAGCAGTTAGTAACGAGCTAAGGCTGTAATAGGGTTTTGCTTAATTCTTTGCTCAATTATTTCTCTATCTGCCCTGACCCCTAGAGCAGAGCCAGAAGGCCTAGGGCTGGACACAGGGCCCCAGTGTCAGTGGTCATTTAACGCTTTGCTGAACGCTGGCCGAAGGCAGGAATGTGGCGTGGTCTGTCCAGCGCCTCACCTGACCTGTCAGGAGGAGACCCTGAAGATCTCCGTGGCCCTGTGTCTAACCCTGTTTCCGCTCTGTGAGGTGGGCCAGACTGGTGTCTGGGCTGAGTGGAGTCGAGGGCGGGCTCACCTTGATGCCGTCCTTGGCCCCTTCCTGCAGGTAGGGAATGATGGAGTTGTTCCATAGGTCAATGAACCAGGTCCGGAAGTCCTCAATGCCGATGGGGCAGGACAGAAAGAAGCAGGGGCCTGGGAAAAGGATGGGGCCGTGAAGATGGCCGAGAACCTTGCTCTCTCTCCCTGGTCATCTGCCCCCTTGACTCCTTAACACCAGGCAGAGGGTCTCATAACCACAGGGTTGAAAGAAGCGCAGGGCTGGGCTAAACTGAGACGGAGGTCAGGACGGGCGGGAGCTGAGAGCCTGGCTGTCGCCTCGTGAACGATGCCTCCCTGGGTGGACGGGAGGTGGGGGAGCGAGGGGAAGCCTTAAACTCCCCCGAAATCCCTTCCCCCCTTCCTCCCAGCAATCGTGGGGAAATGAGGGCGAGGGGTCAGCTCTCTGATGGCTGACTCGGGGTGCGGACCGCGCCGGGGGCGCTTGCGCAGTGACTCGGGGTGCGGACCGCGCCGGGGGCGCTTGCGCAGTGACTCGGGGTGCGGACCGCGCCGGCGGCGCTTGCGCAGTGACTCGGGGTGCGGACCGCGCCGGCGGCGCTTGCGCAGTGACTCGGGGACGGGGTCGGTGACTCTATGCGTGCGCAGTGACTCGGGGTGCGGACCGCGCCGGCGGCGCTTGCGCAGTGACTCGGGGTGCGGACCGCGCCGGGGGCGCTTGCGCAGTGACTCGGGGTGCGGACCGCGCCGGGGGCGCTTGCGCAGTGACTCGGGGTGCGGACCGCGCCGGGGGCGCTTGCGCAGTGACTCGGGGTGCGGACCGCGCCGGGGGCGCTTGCGCAGTGACTCGGGGTGCGGACCGCGCCGGCGGCGCTTGCGCAGTGACTCGGGGTGCGGACCGCGCCGGCGGCGCTTGCGCAGTGACTCGGGGACGGGGTCGGTGACTCTATGCGCTGAAGACATGAGAAGGGAAGGGAGTGCCCCCGCCCCCGGCCCCCTGGTGTGGCGCAGGAGGCCATGGCGGGCCATACCGATGAGGAAGTCCGAGGTGCTGTGCTTCTCCAGGAAGGTGTGCAGGTGGTACCACAGCTTGGGCACCCAGTCCAGCACCCGCAGCAGCTCCTCCCTGTTGGCGTTCACGTCGCAGTCCGACTCCACCAGCTTCCTCCTCAGGTAGCGAACCAGGAAGCCGTTGGCGGGCTCCACGTTGTTGGAGAAGGTCAGCATCCTGCGGCCGGGATGCGGAGGGTGGGGCGGAGTGCGCGGGGGCGTGGCTGGCCCATCCCCCGCGGGCCCATCCCCCGCTTCCTCCCACTAATGCCCGGGGGGTCCGCTGAACTCGGGGCCGCGGCAGAGCTGACTCTCAGACTGGTGACGCCCCTCAGGTAACCATGTGACCTCCCTGGCCTGGACAAGGGGCGTGCGGGCACAGAACCTGAACCTCAGCCACGAAGCCGCAGCGCTCCGTTTTACAGTCCTTTCCTGTCTCAGGGGTCCGTCTCCCCCTGCACTGACACAGCACACACACCCGCTCTCTCCCCAGCCCACAGGGCTCCGCTACTTCTCTTTCCTTCAGCCGCATCCTGGACGGAACTGGTTTACAGACTCGGGTAGGGTTGGAAGGCTCATCCCGGGCGCGGTCCTCACCTGAAGCTCAGATGCAAGCCGTGGTTGGGCGTCATTTTCACCGGCTGATTTGTGGTGCCTATGATATAGGGACTGTGGGCAGGGAGAGAAGAGATTTGCTTAGACTCGTCTGAACACCTGCTTTCTGCCCTGTACCCTCCCCCGACGCCCATGGAAAGCTCGTAGCTTGGGCTGGACCGGGCTCTCCTGCTGCCGCTGTGATGAAGCTAGTCCCGACTCCAGCTTACCATTTGTGGTACTTGCAGGTCAAGGCCCCGTTGACCAGCTCGCTGATGGAGCCTGCTTCACTCAGGTCATCCAGGAGGATCACCAGGGGGACATCCCCGATTCCTGTTTCCCGGTCTATCTGGTTAGCCAGGTTGGAGAGATACAGCTGCAGATCCTGAAACGAAAAAAGGCAGTGGGTCAACACTCGGTAGCAGTGAGCCCCTGGATGAGCCTTGAAGAGAAGGGTTTCGGAGACGCTGAGCTGGCTCTGGATGCCCTGGGGCCTTGGTTCCTGTTTGACGCGCTTGGACCTGGAACTACGGAAGACACCACCCCAGACCGATCAGCAGTGGCCCGAAGGCTCAAAGCAACCTTCTGAAGCAGCGGCCCCTAGAGCCCACAGGGTCGGGGAACACACATTTTGCTTCGATGGATCTACACCAGGAACCACTCCGAATGGACGGGCCTCCCCGTGGGGCGGCAGTGGGGGCCATGGTTTGAAGCCATGGCACAGCGTCGGGGGGAACTGGGGAGGCAGCAGGACCTGGCAGGGGACAGTGCAGTAGTGACAGTTCTGAGTGCTTCCCTGAAGGAAGCCCACAGTCAGAGACAAATCCTGGAAAGAAAGGAAATGAAAGAGAAGGGGGGGACTGACGAGGCAGGCAGGGGGCCACCGGACATGAGGGGACAGAGTGTGGACCGCGGTCCCTGCTGGGGTGGGAGCTCCCGGAGGCCCAGGGAGGGAGAAGACTGGAGCAGGGCTGAGACGGGAAAGGGGGTCACCGAGGGGCAGGGAGGTCAAGGCGGAGGCGAGGAAGGGGAGGGAGGACGGGGCAGGCGGGGTGGCGGCCACCTTGCAGGACTGCTGGTGCATGTTGAAGGTGCTGACGATGCCCTCGGTGACCTCGCGGCCGGAGCGCTCTACCAGGTACTCGGCCAGGCGGTTGGTCAGGTAGGTCTTGCCGGTGCCACTGGGGCCGGAGAGGACGAGGCGCCGGTGCTTGAGCAGGAGGCCAATGTAGTGCTGCATCATGGGCTTGGGGATGAGCGTCTCAAACACCAGGCTGTCCACACATTTCTCCTTGAGACCTGGACCCCAGCCCCCGACGGCGTGAGCCTGGGCGGGGCCCTGAGGCTCGCCTTCCTCACCCGGGGACCCCGCGGGAACCCCCAGGCCTGGCTCTGGAAACGTGGGGCAGGCCGTGCGCTACGGGGCTGGGTGGAGGGGAAGCCCAGGCCGGGCAGAAACGTCCTGCGAACGACAACATCCCTGGGACAGGTCGGGACCGGGCTCGTTCATCTTGCACCTCACGGTGACCTTCACCCTATAGCCCCTCAACCAGTTCTTGCTCAAGGAATGCGTGACGGACCACCCGACGGCCTCCACCCCCTATCCCTCAGCCCCACACCCGGAAGCGGGGACTGACCTTTGAGGGAGACTGCTATGTTGTTGACCCCTCGGCGGCAGGGGGGCAGCTCCGGGGGCTCCGCATCCAGGAGCCGTTTCACGTGGCTGACGCTGTAGCCGTGGATGGACTCGGTGCTTAGTCCCAGCGTCGAGGCTGGGTCCATCTTAGAAATGTAGTCCTGACGGGACGGGAGGGAGAGAAAGGAGATGAGCTGGACACACACACAGACACGAAGGCCACGAGGAAGGCAGTGCTACCGGGCACGGAAGTCGATGGGGAAGGGGAGGAGCGATGTCTGTCCCACTGAGCGCGGCTGCCCAAAACCTCAGAGGCCCCCAGACCCCAGGGTCATCAGAGGACCAACAGACCCTCTGAGTTCTCGCATCCCTTACCGTGAACACCTGGAAAACAGCGTCATCCAGCAGCTTCCAGTCAACTCTCCCACCGACCTTGCTGCACCCCAGGAAGAACTCCTGCTGCTTCAGGTCCTGTGAGGCCAAGGGAGATGGCTCCAAGAAGGGGAGAACGCAAAAGGCCTTGGGAGCTGAGTGCTGTGGGTTCGGGGGTCCTTAGAGCCCAGATGTCCTTGGGTAGAAATGACAGTGTCGCCCCCCCCGAAGTCCCTTACCCCTTTGATGATGTGCTGTGGGGGCATCCTCACGACCACCCGAAGAGTCACTTCCTCCTTCGGACCAGAGGTGCTGACACCATCCATGGGAGACAGGTCTGGAAGTGAGAAAGAGGGCTGCTGGTCTGCGGGCATCCACAGGCTTTCCTACATCTTCCTGCCACTAGCCTTTCCAGATAAGCCTTTATCTAACCCCAAATTGAAACTGGAGACCAAGCCTGAACGGTGATTAAGGTCTGAGGACCACAGCAACCCTCGGTGTCTCAGGACACCAGCAGCGGCTCGGCGGCAGCACCGGTACATCCCTGACCCAAGGAAGCCGCACCAGAGCGAGCGCGGGCGAACCCTTTCCTTCTCTCCACCCGCCCACGGCCCTCTGCCCCACAGGTACCTGTATCTGCGAGGCTCGGGCTGAAGGGATGGGTGAGCGCCAGGCCCAGGGAGCGGCGAGGGGACGGCAGAGCCGAGGACCCCGGGGCCTGTCCTGGAGCGGAGCTCGCCGAGGGCCCCGGGGCCACCTTCAGCCGGTCGTTCTCAGCTTTCAGCAGGTCCACCTCCAACTGCGGCAAGAACGGGGGTGGAGGGGGTGGGGTCTGGAGCCTCGGCGCCGGGTCCCGTGGCCCCGCCCCTCCTCGCGGCCCCGCCCCGTCCAGGAGCCCCGCCCCGCGGCCCGACTGACCTGCATGTTGTGCATGGTCTCCCGCAGCTGGTCCAGCTGGTGGGCCGAGTTGAGGGCTTCCAGGCGGATGTCCGTGAGCTTCATCTCCTTCTCCCACAGCTCGGAGCGCAGCTCGGACACCTCCTTCTTCTCCGGCTCCTCCTCCTCGCTGCCCTGGAACAGCCGGGCGTGGGGGGCCGCGGGAGCGGGGCCCCTGGAAGGAGGCAGGGAGCGGCGGGCGTCAACGCTGAGCCCGAGGGTGGCGGTAACCGGTCCCACTGCTCGGGGAGGGGGCTGCCGTGGGGGGCACTCACTCGGGGGCGTCGGGGCCCGCGGAGGACGAGGCGGAGGACTTGATGGAGGGCGAGGCAGTCTCCGTGGCCTGGTGCTGCAGTTTGGGGGACGAGGGGGCCGAGGAGTCGGGCGTGGCGATCTCCTCGATGTCAGAGTAGGAGGAAGCGGACTTGGGCCCCTTCTTTATACTGAAGGCTTTGTTGAAGGAACTTCGGAGCTAGAACAAAGCAGATCCGGGGAAAGAGCAGTCAGGGCTCCGCGCTGGAGACGGTGAGGGCGGAGGGGCTTCTGAGACAGAGGCCAGAGGCAGGGATGTGTCGGTAAGCAGGTCTCCCCCAAAGGCTTCACTGGCTTCACGGAATACGGACGGGAGACTCGCCTAGGAATTCGGGCTGAGAGACAGTGGTACTTGCTGCTGTGCTATGGGAACTTTCTGGGTCTTCCCTCCCCCGTGGGGGAGCCGCACCCGTGAAGGGACGGAGGGGAGGCCCCGGGACACAAGGCGTGTCTCTCGGCGACCCCATCCCACCTTCTCCCGCAGACCAGCAACTGCTCCGTCTGCAGCCTGGCTCACCTGGGCCTCGGGACCCACCTCTGAGCAGGGCTCCTCGGATCAGAATCTACGCACGAGAAACTTACACTACGGTTCTGTGAAATCAACAGAAGGGAGTGGAACCAAGCTGCTTTTAGTGGCTCCTGTGCTGCGCACATTACAGGATGGTGAAAACAACCAGACACAAGTGCTTTCGCCTATTTCCACTCAAATGTCCTAGAATGAGGGACACGTCCCAGCATTTCCTCGAGTACGCAGGGGATTATAATCTGACCGTGACTGGCTTGGTCTTGGCTGTTGATGAGCTGGGTGTTAGGGGTGAGGGAGGGAGACCAGGGCTCTGTCCCACACCCGTCACATGCATCCATTTAGCATGCGCACACACACAGGGAGACGGAGCGGCAGCCCGGACACAGAGAGTAAAGGAGGGGTCAAAGCAAACCAGATCGCTGGGGCAGCAAGAGGAGAGAGTGCAAATCTGAGGGCACTCTTCCCATGGGTGTCTGCTGGAGCCTGGGAAAGCTGCAGGTGGTGGCTGGCGCTGCCGGCGGGGCGTGTCACAGGAAGACCCATCTGGTGTTGGGGATGTGAGGGAGGGAGTGTGTGTGCGGGGGACATGCCATCACGTGGCTCAGAGTGTCGGGAAGCCCTGTTCTCTGCAGAGGTGGAGACCTGGGACTAGGACTCGGGCTTCCTGATTTTCAACCCGATGAAGACTTCTCTAGCCCCTGCCTCCCGGGAAGCCGTTTGTGCGTGTGCGTGTGTATGATTGTGTATGAATGTGTGTGTGTGTATGAATGAGTTAGTGTGTATATGTGTGCGTGTACGTGTGTGCACATGCAAGAACCGGTCCCGTGACACCCGCCTGCCGGAAGCACCCGCCCTCCAAGATCACCGAGATCCTGAGTGGGAACAGTGCTCTGTGTGGTTCCGTGTCCCCAAAGCAGAACTGCCGGGCAGTGCACTGTGTGGCGTGATGTGGTGAGGGATTCTGTGGGCAAATGAGTTCCGGAAACGGTGGATCCAGCAAAATGAACCGGGACTCTGTCCTGAGATGCGTGCGTGTAGAAGGCAGCGTTCCTCAGATCCGAGCATCTTGAAGGGCTGGTGTGGAACTCACCTGGGGCGACGCTGCACTAAGGCTCAAGTCTCAGTAATCCCCTGCGTTCAGGTCCTTGCTCCCTGTACCCCTCGGTCAGGCTCTGGGGGAGGGAACTGCTCCCTGCCTGCCGCCCCTTCTGACCAGGGTCTGCAGGAAGCTCTGCATACCCCTCTCTGCCCATCACCATCCCACCTCCGTAGCTTTAGTCCCCTGGGGCCTGCCTTCCGGAACGGGCCTCTCGTCTGAGCTCCCTGAGCCTCACTCACTGAATTAGGCATTTGACACTGCTGGATTGTTATCAGTTTTATATGGGCAGTGTTTTTGTCTCCCTGGCAATTCTGCAGACTCCTTGAGCTCACAGACTCCGTGTTTCCTGTCCTCACAACACCCAGCACAATGTTGGGATAGGGTTTGAGTGGACCTTAACGTGTCTGGTTTGTCATGGAAATTCTGGGTTCACTTCCTGTTTGTCTTGGACTTTTATACCCTAATCCCCGAAAGGTCTTTGGAAACCCCATGGCTGCTCAGAGGGCTTCAGGCTTTAGAGTAACCTGAGGTCCAGCGCTCACCTCTCTCTGGTTCATCTCACTCCAGAGCTAAATCTTGAGGCCACCCCCAAACTGAACTGGCCTCTGGCAATCTCTTCCATTTGGGGTTTCTAGGGTTTGATGGATCAAAAGATCAGGGCGCCCGCTTTCCGGACAGGGGGAGCGCGGTCTGACTGCTTTTATAACAGGTGGACTTTGGAACGGGGTCGGGGCGAGCAGCAGGCAGAGCCCTCCCGCTCGGCGCCCGGCCAGACCTCTCCTCCGTCCTCGTGGGGCGGCCGTGGATGGACATGCGGGGGGGGGGGGGGGTTAGGGGCTTGG
>NC_041217.1:915737-917159 GCF_002837175.3 Physeter macrocephalus
CCGGCCGGACCCCCCCCCCGTCCGCGGGGGGGGGCCGGGGATGGACAGGCGGGGGGGGGGGGGCGTTAGGGGCTTGGCGGAGGTGGTCACAGTTAGTCTCGTGAGTGGCCGTCTCTGTTTAGGGAGAGGGGCTTGCTCTGGAGATGGGGAGGGTACGGCAAAGGCAAAGAGAAAACGGAGAGGAGTGAGTGTCTTACCTCGTAGACCTGGAAAAAAATAGGGATTTGAAGTCAGCATTTTGAAGGGAAAAAAAAAAAAAAAAAGAAGCAACACTTAATCACTCATTTCACACGGTGGCCCCTGTCTGGACTACACAAAGGTCTGTGGGGGGCTCATCACACGGGGACAGCGGGTGGCACATGCCCTCGTGGGGGCCCCCTCCTCCACATGGGCAGCAGAGGGGCTGGAGGTGTTTTCCATCTGCCTCGATAGTGTCAGAAAGGGCATCCCAAGTCAGTTTAGGGTTATCTGGGAAACAAACAAACAACCAAAACAACACTCTCTGGACCGGTCAGGTAACACAAAGGTTCCTTTTGAGGTAATCTGGAAAGTTCCACAAATACCTCTCCAAAAAGTTGAAGAAATGACCTCCAGGAGCATCTAGAATGAGTGGCTTTGTTCATAAAATCTTCTGTCCACAGGACGGGAGTGGGTGGAGACAGATGGGGCGTTCCCTTCTGAGTGTCTCCTCCTCTGGCCTATCAGATGTGTGCAGGGCTGGCGGGGGCGGGGGGGGGGGTGGGTAGCTGCGGCAGACCTCGCTCTGGGCAGACGCCACCAGGGGCTCCCATCAGATGGGACTCATCGAGGTGGGTTCTGGAAGGCTGGCTCCCGTGCTGAGGTGGTGTGGTCCCCCAGCGTCCCATGCGGCTCCCCCAAACCTTCACCTACCCAGCTCTTCTTCTTCTTCTTTTTGGCATCGGCCTCCTTGCTGCTGCCTATGCTGGAGTGACTGGTGACGCTGTTGAGGCTCGAGATGCTGTCCGAGGAGTTCTGCCTCTTGATCCGGAGTTCTAGGGGCCAAGCACAGGGGGCGAACACAGACACGGTGGGTTTAAAGGAGATGGCGTGAGGCTTAGGGCAAGTCTCGCTGCAGGAGAAAGAGGAACCGCCCACCTCCTCGTCCCCATTCTTCATTTTTTTGGATCATCCTCTCAACAAGCCTTTATGGAGTGCCAATCACGGTTCAACGTAAACAAAGGTTAAGGGATTAAAAAAAACAAGTAGGAAATGATCCCATCCTCAAGAGGCTCCCAGTCTAGTAGGAGAAAAAGCAGCACAGAATCCAGTGCCCTCGGCTTGAGCAGGTGTGACAAGGGGCAGCCCGGGCCAGGCGTCCACAGTCCTATGGACACAGTGACCTGACGCCCTCGGGACTTTCTCCAGGAATATTGGCTGGGGGGGGGGGGTCCAAGGCCACGT
>NC_041217.1:917217-954612 GCF_002837175.3 Physeter macrocephalus
GCGGCAGACCTCGCTCTGGGCAGACGCCACCAGGGGCTCCCATCAGATGGGACTCATCGAGGTGGGTTCTGGAAGGCTGGCTCCCGTGCTGAGGTGGTGTGGTCCCCCAGCGTCCCATGCGGCTCCCCCAAACCTTCACCTACCCAGCTCTTCTTCTTCTTCTTTTTGGCATCGGCCTCCTTGCTGCTGCCTATGCTGGAGTGACTGGTGACGCTGTTGAGGCTCGAGATGCTGTCCGAGGAGTTCTGCCTCTTGATCCGGAGTTCTAGGGGCCAAGCACAGGGGGCGAACACAGACACGGTGGGTTTAAAGGAGATGGCGTGAGGCTTAGGGCAAGTCTCGCTGCAGGAGAAAGAGGAACCGCCCACCTCCTCGTCCCCATTCTTCATTTTTTTGGATCATCCTCTCAACAAGCCTTTATGGAGTGCCAATCACGGTTCAACGTAAACAAAGGTTAAGGGATTAAAAAAAACAAGTAGGAAATGATCCCATCCTCAAGAGGCTCCCAGTCTAGTAGGAGAAAAAGCAGCACAGAATCCAGTGCCCTCGGCTTGAGCAGGTGTGACAAGGGGCAGCCCGGGCCAGGCGTCCACAGTCCTATGGACACAGTGACCTGACGCCCTCGGGACTTTCTCCAGGAATATTGGCTGGGGGGGGGGGGGGGTCCAAGGCCACGTGCCCCACATTTAACCCCAAAAAGCTTTAGTTTCCTCATGTGATGGGCAGAAAATCTTTGCAGGTCTCCGAGAAGGTCTGCAATGGCACCAAAATGACGCCCTTTTCTACTACGGAGAAGGAAAGGGTTAATAAAGGAGAAGGCCTTTGAGTGTTGAAAGAACCGAAGCTCTTCAGGTGGGAACACTGGAAAATGATGGCAGGGCTGAAAAACAGCCCCTGCAAAGGCTGTGCAGGGAGCTGGCTGTGCGTTGCGGCTCCTCAGGCTGGGTAGCAGGGCCGGGGAAGGGGGGAACAGCTAGGGGCATGCTGGAGGACAAGCCCGGCGGGGCGAGCCCTGGGGGCCCCTCCTCGAAGGAAGTCTGCCTTGTGCCGAGAGGACTGGATTTTTAAAACCTTATTATGAAATCATTAGAGGCTCACAGGAAATTGGAGAGAAATGGGCGGGGAGGTCCCCCGCGTGCACCTTTGACCCAGCCTCCTCTGGGGTTAGCATCTTGGGTGACCGCTCAACGTCTCAGGAGAACAAGGAGGAAGGCGAAGTGGCAGGACCTAGCCCAGAAGGAGGGGGCTAGAGGTGCCTGTCTGCAGCTGTTCCCCTGTTCAGTGCAGGAGACGTGGCTGGTTCTCTTCTCGCCTCTCCTTGACCAGCAATGGATCTTTCAACTCTCGTTTTCCCTTCATACCACAGGGAAAACAAGATCCTAGGATCCGATGAAGGAATCACCACGCCCCCAAAGCACATGGAAAACCCTTCGCTCCGTGACGATCAAACCAAGTTTTGCTGCAACCCAGCATGCCTCCAGTTATTTTAAAAGGTATGCAAACTTCTCAAGGGAATATGCTTAACTGAAGTAAAGAATTTTTCGTTTGTATGAAAATGGAGCTATGGATCCATACATATTTGTTTATATCTGCATACATAGAAAATTACTTCTGGAAGGTTTACAAGAAACTATTAGCAGTAGTTACCCCTGGGGAGTGGGATTTGGAGGGGGGTTCGGGGAGAGGGATTTTCTCTTTTACCACGCACCCTTTTGTATACTTTACATCAGGGGCTGGCGAGCTTTTACCGTAAAGGCCAGACAGTAAACATCTCAGGCTTTGTGGCCATTTGATCTCTCTTACAACTACTCGGCAAGGCTGGGTGGCATTAAAGCAGCCGCAGACAGTATGTACATTAATGAGCATGGCTGTGTGCCAGTAAAACTTTATTTAAAAACAGATCGTGAGCCAGATTTGGCCAATGGGCCAGGGTTTGCCAACCCCTGGTTCACATTTTCCTCCAGAACGTGTATTGCTTTTGAGATAAATTTAATTTACAATTAGTTACTTAACAACAAAATGAAAGGCAGCAAAACAAGTATCTATCGTCAGTTACTTGGGGGTCCAATTAGCTGTGAGCCTGTCAATTAAATTTTTCAAATATGCTATATGGTACTTTTTTTTTTTTTTAGCGGTACGCGGGCCTCTCACCGTCGCGGCCTCTCCCGTCGCGGAGCACGGGCTCCGGACGCGCATGCGCAGCGGCCACGGCTCACGGGCCCAGCCGCTCCGCGGCACGTGGGATCTTCCCGGACCGGGGCGCGAACCCGCGTCCCCCGCATCGGCAGGCGGACTCCCAACCGCCGCGCCACCGGGGAAGCCCTATATGGTACTTTTAAGAGCAAAGGACGTGCTTTAGAATCAAACAATCTTCAAAACGTTAAGAAGCCTTTTGTGCGTTTAAAATTTTGTGCCACGTACATGTATTACCTATTTACAAGCAAAGTAAAGTAGGTATCATTGCTTTGAGCATTAGTTCTTTGATGGCCGAGCTGAACCTGGGTCAAGAAGAAGGAGGAAAGCATGAAAGCAAAGGACAGGATTCACTTATCCATTCAACACGAATATAGCTGAAGAATCAGGTGTACTCGGGAAACTGGAAATAGCTCAACGTCCCAGACCCATCGCTTAGGAGCTGTCTTTGAGCCAGTTACTTGTCTTCTCTGATCTCAGTCTCAACTGTAAAATATATTTTATAGGCTGTTACCTGCAATAAGCGAGCTAACGTAAGTACCATGCTCAGAACAGTGCCTGGCATACTGGAGATGCTCAACAAAGGCTGGCCGTTCCTGTGGCGGAAGCTGGGGCAGAGCCCGCAGGAGAGGTGATGGGAGACGTGGATGCGGCAGAGGGAACGCGCGTCCTAGACCAGGAGGAGGGTGGCGCTCCTGCTGCGGGGTTTGCGTGCGTTCTCTTTCCCTTTCACTTGCTTTTCTGAAACGTTTCAAACTCACAGAAACACTTAAAGCACAGCACAAGGAAGGACACCCACAGGCCCTCCCCACCATATAACAACCGTGATGTTTTGTTACATGTGCGCCAGTGCACACTCTCTCTGCATACAGACACGTGCACACACATACACACACCCACGCACAGAACATTTTCCTGAACGATTTGAAAGCAAGCTGTTGACGTGACACTTTACCACGAAACACTTCTAAGAGTAAGGGCATTATCTCACAGCATCAGTATTACACCTAAGCAAATTCAAATCGCAGTGATTTCTGATGTTAACTGACGTGGCTGGATCACTCTGGGGGCAGAGTGACAGGAGGACTGTAGCAACACAAGACTAGTTAGGAAATTACTGTGATAACCCAGAAGAAGAGTGACAGCCTAAGCCAGGGGAGTGACAAGACAGAGGAGGACAGACATACAGATCTATGTGTGAGTTACGTGTAGAAGCTAACTGACCACACAGGGTGAACAGGGAGACGTAAAGGATGACGCTCCTATCGGTGGGTTCAGTGACCAGGCAGGTGTTTATACCTGAAGTGGGCAAAAGTGCAGAAGGGAGAGCGTTAAGCACTTGGAAATAGAGGTATGGGATTCAGGAGCGTGACACAGATTAAGAAAAGGGACATAACCGACGAAGAAGTTGTAAAACCCATTGAGTTCATAAATGAACTCAGCAAGTTTGCAGGATTCAAGATGAACATACAAGAAAATCAATTGTATTTCTCTATACTAGTGATGACTCATCTGAAAAGGAAATTAAGAAAACAATTCTATTTACCATAGGATCAAAAGTTAAATTCAGCAAAAGAAATGCAAGACGTATACTGAAGGCTGCAAGACACTACTGAAAGAAATTAAAGTATATCTAAATAAATGGAAAGGCATGCCATGGTCATGGAAGACAGCATTGTGAAGACGACAATACTTTCCAAATTCACGTACTGAGCCAATACAATCTCTACACCAAAATCCCAGCTGGATAATTTGCAGAGATTGACAAAGTGACCCTAAGATTCACATGGGAAAACAAAGGGCACAGAGTAGCCAAAACCATCTTGAAAAAGATCAAATTTGGAGGACCCACACTTCTGATTTCAAAACCTACTACACAAAGCTATAGTAATCCAGGCAGGGTGGTACCTGCTAAGGATAGACGTATGAATGAATTAATGGCATAAAACTGAGAATCCAGAAATAAACCCATATATTTATGGCTGATTGATTTCCTGCAAGACTGCCAAGATAAGCGAATGGGGAAAATAGTCTTTTCAACAAATGGTGCTGGGACAACAGGACAGCCACTTATAAAAGAATGAAGTTGGACCCCTACCTCACACCATATAGGAAAAGTAACTCAAAATGGACCAAAGATCTAAATGAAACAGCTAAAACTATATAAAACTTTCAGAAGCTAATGCAGGAATAAATCTTCATGACCTTGGATCAGGCAACAGTTTTTTAGATACAACACCTAAAGCACACACACACACAAATCGAAGAAAAAAACAGATCAATTACACTTCATCAAAATGGAAAGCTTTGGTTCTTCAAGGTGAAACAGAGCAGGACCCTGTGGTCCCTGCCACCCCCACGTCCTCAGCCTGCCTTTTGTCTGTGGAAAAACTTTAGCCAAAGAATAAGTTTAATCAGAGAAGTGAGAAAATGCAGAAACAAAGGAAAACAGTCAAAGAAGACCAAATAATAATAGGTTAGTCATTAAGCATAGTCAAGGGCCTTTAGTTCCTCCTTAAGGGCTACAGATAATATTCTGAGCCGTACCCTGTGAGCTGTCTTATAGACAGTGAGACCCCCACCAGGTGGAAGAAGTTAACTACATGATGACCAGGCTGTAGCCATGACATAAGCTGCCACAATTCCGAGAACTGGCATCAAGGAAGTGGGAACAAACCGACCCTGGAACTAGAAGATTAACTGTACCTAAAAGAATCAAGATGACGCGGGTCAGACCACCAATGACCAATTTCAAGACGACCGTCAGAGCTGCCTGTGCTGTTTCTGCATGGAGCCCCCTCCCTCTGTCTGTAAAAGCTCCTGCCCACTGATTGTCAGTGGGGGCAGTCGGCCTTTGGACAGGTGTCCGTCCTCCCCACCGGACTGCCGGCATCCAAAGTAAAGTAAACTTTCCTTTCCACCAACCTGGCCTCTTTATTGGCTTCTGAGTGGCGAGTAGCCGGACCCCACTTTCGATTACAAAGGGACAGTATAAGAAAGTAAAGATGACTCACAGAACTTGGAGAAACAACTCAAACAACTTGGAGAAAATATTTGCAAATCGTATATCTGATGAGAGGCTAGCATTCAGAATATATTAAAAACTCTTAAAACTCAACAGTAAAAAGAAAACCTGATTGAAGAATAGGCCAAGGATTTAAATAGACATTTCTCCATAAAGAGATACAAATGACCAATAAGCCCATGAAAAAATGCCCATTATATCCTTAGCCACTGAGGAAATTATAACCCAGATCATAATGAGATACCACTTCACCTCCACGAGGATGGCTATCACAAAAAAGGACAACAGCAAACGCTGGCAAGGATGTGGAGAAACTGGAACCCTCAAGTTGCTGGGAAGGACAATGGTGCAGCTATTCTGACAAAGTTTGGCAGTTACTCCAAAAGTTAACAGTTATCACATGACCCAGCAATTCCACTGCTGGGTGTACACCAAGAGAACTGAAAACATACGTTCACACAAACACTTGGGCACGAGTGTGCATAGTCGTGTTATTCGTAACGTAACAGGCAAAAAGTGAAAACAACCCAGTGTCCACCAACCGATGATGGATAAACAACGTGTGGTCCATCCATACAGTGGGGTATTTTATTCAGCCACAAAGAGGAATGAAGTCCTGACACATGGTACAACATGGATGGAGCTTAAAAACATTAAACTAAATGAAAGAAGCCAGCCACAAAACACCACGTACTGCATGATTCCATTTACGTGAAATGTCCAGAATAGGCAAACGCACGGAGACGGAAAACGAACGGATTAGCGGATGCCGGGGCTGAGAGGAAGGAGGAAGAGGAGGGAGTGATGGCTAAAGGGGTTCAGGGTTTCTTTGTGGGGTGATCAAGATGTTCTGGATTTAGATAGTGGTGACGGTTGTAAATACAACCTTATAAATATGCTAAAACCCACGGAATTGCACGTGTTAAAAAGGTGCATTGTACGGCATGTGAATTATATCTCAATTTCAAAGAAAAAGAGATTACAGAAGGTACCGGATAGACGTGAACACTAGGGAGAGTGTGCACAGTCAGAAGAAAAAGCTGAGGCTGGAGCCCTGGACAAGATGTTTTCCTTGTGATGAGAAAACTCTTAGGATTTACTCTCAACCGCTTTCATGCAGCTGTCTGGGTTAATTGTATTAATCACATGGTACCTTGCATTCTTAGTACTTATTTATCTCCTACCGGAAGGCTGCACTTTGTGACCACCTTCATCCACCGCCAGCCCCCCGCCCAGATCACCCCTCATCCTGACTTTCTCTAGCAAAGCCTGACTGGCTGTTAAGTCCCAGGCTAACCTGTCACTTGGGCCCCATGGAATCCTTGTGATCTCTGTCTCATTGGAAGAGTCGGTTCATTCCTCTCGGAGAACCGAAGTGAGGAACAAATGGGGTTATACACACGCCTGCGCACACACACGTTTATGTCAAAGCGGAAAGTGCTAGTGTTTTAGACCACTTTCTAGGGCACTTTTAGGTTCATGGAAAATTTGAGCGGAAGGTACAGAGATGCCCCTCTACCCCCTGCCCCCCTACATGCACGGCCCCCCCACTATCAACATCCCCGCCAGAAGCTACATTTGCTACACTCGATGGACCTGCACTGACACGTCACTATCCCCGGAGCCCAGAGTTTACACGGGGCTTCGCTCTTGGTGGTACGTTCTGTGGGTCTGGACAAACGGATAAGGACACATACCCCCCATCACCGTATGCTACAGAGTGCTGTCACCGCCCTGCAAATCCTCTGCCTGCCCACCTCCGTTCCCCGCCCACAGCCCCGAAAGCCACGACCCTGTCACCGTCCCCAGCGTCTCGTCTCTCCCGGAACGTCATATGGTCGGAATCACACAACACGCAGCCTTTCCTGACTGGCTCTCTCACTGGGCAGTGTACCCTTAACACGGTCGGCACCTTCTCGTAGTTTGATAACTCATTTCTTTATAACGCTGAGTGACATTTCCTGGTCTGGCTGTGGCACAGTTTATTCACCCGTTTGCCTACCGCAGGACATCGGGGCTGCTTCCGAGTTTTGCTGACTGTGAATGAGGCTGCCGTAAACGTCCATGGCTAGGTTTTTGCGGGGACATAACGTTCCAGCTCCTTTGCGCAGGTACCAAGGAGCGTGGCCGCTGGGCTGTAGAGCGGCGGTACCTCGCGTTTGTAGGAGCACAGTGCTGTCTTCGACAGTCCCCTGAGGTCGGAGGTGAGGACCCCCTCCCTCCCTCCCTCCCTCCCTCCCCCTCTGGGGGGGCGGGGTCACGCCCCGGCCGCTCCTCGCCGACCGTCCGAGGGCCCTCGCCTTCTAGAAGCCTGACGGGGAGAGAAAGGCTGCAGGAAGCCTCTCTCCAGCCCGCCCTGTGGCCGCAAGGCCTACCTTTGGGTGAGGCCTCTGAGGCCTTGAGCGCCCCCTGAATGACGGCCTGGGCCTCAGAGTTCTTCTTCTGCAGAAAGTCTATGGTTTCCCGTAAGTCCAGTAGCTCGGTGTCCTGAGAGAGAAACCAAGTGGCGTCACGGGTGTGGCTGGGGGACGCCTGCCCTGCGCCCGGCCAGGGGCTGGGCTCGGGACTCTCCAGACCCGATGGGGAGGGCAGGGAATCGGGGCAGGTGGAGGATCCAGGGCGGCAGGAGGGAGGGCGCTGGCCCGGCCTGGCCTGCCCCCAACCCGGGCTCTCACCTTCTCCTCGGCTGTCTCCGCCAGGTGCCGCAGACGGCATGTCATGCTCACCAGGCTCTGCTCAAAAGCCGCCACCAGGTTGGCCTGCAACAAACACGTACGGGGGTTCCCCAGGTGCCTGGGTTTGGGGAAGGGCGGGGACGTCTGTGGGAGGTGGCTAAGCTGACTACGGGTTCTCGGAGCGGACCAACCCCTGCGTAGGGGCTCTTACACCTTGCTTCCCTTTCTGGCCCGAAGAACATTCCTGGGGGCCCCAGCTCCTTGAATGATGAAGCGGCACGGACAGCATCAGGGTGGGGCAGGTCTTTGGAGGCGTCTAGAGATGCGACGCCTACTGTTTGCAGAGGTGGGACTGTCCCCGGCTTCCAGGGGGGCGTCACCTCGGGCGCCGTCGCTTTATCCCGGTGTAACTCCTCCCCCAGGGCCCCATCACTCCCAGAGAACGGGTTTGGGACAGCTCCCCCTCCCCGCCCCCCGCGCCCAGGGGGCCTCCGTTCTCGGGTTCTGGCTGCTCTTTCCCTGATCCTGGGGCTGGAGCGGTAGCTTGGGCCACCTCGCGGCAATTCCACAGTCTGGCCACTAGGTGTCGGGCCGGCTCCGCGAGGGGCCCCCAAGGACCTGGTTGCGGGGAGCGGCAGGAACTCCAGCTCCGCCAGCAGGAAGGCCTGCAGGGTAGCGGGGCGTGCTGAGGCTGGGACCAGGGAGGGGGACGCTCGCTCTGGGAGAGGAACGGCCGTGGTTGGGGGGCAGTAAACTGTGGCCCCTCGAGGGAGGGGCGCACTCCGCACAGAGCTCTGGGGGCCGGCAACCCCTGCTTCCCGTCGGCCAGCGGTTCTGCCTCCCTGGGGCTCGGCCGTAGTGTTCGCCCCCTGGCCTTGACACAGGCTGGAGGCCTCTCCGGTCCAGGCCGGGCTCCTTGGCAGGTCTGTGCCACGATGGGGTTACCTCCACCTGCCGGTGGGGGAGCTCCCGCCTTCCTGGCCTTGGGTCACCTCTGTGTGGTCCCCTACATGCCTGGTCTGTGAGCGCACGCCTCCTCGCGAGAGGCCCCGAGACCCCGGCTCCTCGGGGCTTTTCTGTGCCGGCCTCTTCCCGTCTGGGGCTCCCTCTCCTCGGCGGGGGGGCTGCCACCCCGCATCCTGTCCCTCCTCTGAGCCTCCCCTACCCCCAGCCCCACTAGGGAGCCTGTATGCCCTCGGGGCTCAACCGGGGGTCTGGAGAAAGGCTGGCATGTGGGAGGGGGAAGGCATCCAGGCTGTGCCCGGCGTGGGCAGCCGGGGAGTCCCGGCGAACAGGCCACAAGGCCTGGAATCGGGGGACCCTGAGAACAGCAGAGAACCTTCCAGAATCCAGGACTCTGACCCTCAGCGAAAGCCCGTCTCCAAAATTCAGGACCGTCGTGTCTGAGCGTTTAGTTTGTCCTCTCTCACCCAAAGGGAGCTTCCTGTTCTAAGAGAGTCACCTTCTAAATTCCTTCTCTTGGCTCTGGCCCAGACTGGACAGCACGACACTGACAGGGTGTAAATGAGTCAGACAAGCTCATGCTCTCTGACACCCCTCCCCCGCTGCCGTCTCCCAGACATGAATTTCCTGGGCTCTGCCGGACGTGATGGCCTTGGGTGAGGCGCCAGGGACAGAAGAGATGGGTCTCGTTTCTATTACGATTCTCATGGGTCCCCAGTTGTGGGGAAAAGGCTTGATACGAGCTTCGTGCAAGCCAGTAAGAATGCAACTGTCCAACTGAGAGCTTGGGAAAGAGAAGAAAGAGAACAAAGAGAACGGCCAGTGTGCTGAGGACACCGCTGCCCGAATGTATTGGAAACACGCAAAACCGCGGTGCAGGGCCTTCCACCTGATTCCAGGGAGATCCAGGCCTGACAGCTGGGCTCCCCAGAGGGGAAGGGAAGAGAAAAAACCAGCAAGGACTGCGGAAATTGCAGACATGGTTACTTTGTGCAAACACTTGGAAAGCTCCGCAGATCCGGCTCAGCTGTTGTTTACAGCTTTGGGGGAAAATGGCTCTTATGTTCTCTGTTTGCAGCTCGGTCGCTGGGGAGAGGCTTCTGCGGCCTAGTTTGGGGGGCAGCTTCGTTTCTCCCCATCTCACAGGGTGGAAAAACCGAGGCCACGAGAAACGCATTCTAAGCGGATGTAGTCTGGGCAGGCTGAGGGCGGCGACAAGAATGCGGGCTCCCCAGCTGAGCTCAGGGGCCCAAGAAGACAAGGCGGCTGTGGGCGAGGAGCCGGAGCCCGCGCCGGGCTCGTAACAGTGCTGCCGTTCCCAGAGGGAGTCCTGCTAGCCAGCTGTGTGCCTGCCCGCGACGGGGTGGACAAAGACACGGGCAGAGGCACAAGGTTCCCAGGGGTCTACAATCTGACCCGTGACTATTTCTGTCCACGGCCAATGGCAAGGCTGTTCCCACCTCCACGCAGAACCACCGATATAAACCCTTCTCTCTTTCTCTAGGGGCTTCACAGGCCATCGGGGGGGCGCTCATCCCTACCTATGAATTCGGGTGGGGGTGCAAATGGCTCCTCAGAGACACCCCGACTCGGAGGAGGAGACCAGCCCCCAGATCCTCCGCTGCCTGGAATCAAAGCCCACGGGACACCTTATGAGACAGTTCTCCTGGGGCTGAACGCATCTAGTCTGGGCCCAGACAGCTGCCCGGCTGTCCCCTCCCCGGCACTCACGTTGGCGGAGAGCTGCGACGTCAGGGTGGCTACTTTCTCCTGGGATGACTCCAGCGCCCTGCGAAGCTTCCGGATTTGCTGTGAAGGAGAGGGAGGTGCACTTAACGGTGGCAGAAGAGGCGTAAGGCTCGCAAGGAAATGGGGTGCAGGGGTGTTAGGAGGCCGGGGCGAAGGCTGGGGACCCTACCTCAGACTGCATCCTCTCCTCAGCCTGGAGAAGGAGCACAGAAGGGGGGTGGGGGGAGAGGGAGGGAGAAAGAGAGAGAGAGAGAGAGAGAGAGAGAGAAGGCCGTTACTACGGAGGCAAAGGCGGCGCGCAGAACTCGAGGAAGCGAGACGCAGAAGCGCGCCAAGAGGTTGAGGCCCTGTGGCCGGGCCTGGCTCTTCACGGGGTGGGCTCAGACCCCAGACCACGGTTCAATAAAACACGCCTCTGCAGCAGAGGTCACAGCCACCTCCGCCATTGCCAGGAAGGCTAGGAAATGAAACTGCTGATCTGAGGACTAACCCTATGGCCACCAACTTGAAGGAGTAAAGCGTTAGAGGCAGAAGGAACCTAAGGACCAGCTTACGCCTCACGGGCAGACGCGGGCCCAGGGCCCACGAGGAACATGCGGCAGATTCTGCAACAGCGCGGGTTCGGGGGTCCCTGAGCGCGGCCCACCCTCCCGGGCACAGAACGCCTCCACGACCAGGGGATTCTCCGTATTTCAAAGGAGGCGCAAAAGGCGCCAGGGTCGCTCAGGGATTGGCGGTGAGGCCGGAAGGACCACCGAGGTCTAGAAGCGCCCACTTCGTGCCCTAAGCTCCAGGGGCCCCCACCCCGCCCCGCCCCCAGGAGGGTCCAGGGCGCAATCTGGCGCGGGGCGGGGGGTGGGTGAAGCGAGGCTCTTACTGAGGAGTAGGTGGAAGAGGCACTGGAGGCCAAGGACAGCACTGAGCCGTGAACTGCAAGAGAAGCAGAACACAAAGGGTTAGCAGAGCGCTCGGCCGGGGACCCCGGGGAGGGTTCCCGGGAGGAGCGCTAAGGCGGGGGTTCGGGTTCTGATCCTGGAGCAGAGAGGGAGAACAGAACAGAGGACGCGGCCGTGTGCCCCGCCGAGGACTCGCGTTCCGGGCAGAGCTGGCCTGCCGCCTCCGGCCCGCGCCCTCTGACAGCCGGGGCGAGGGCTCTGTCCTCAGCCTGCTCCTCCGAGGGCGCGGGGCTCCGGGAGAGAAGGTGCTCCCGGGCACGTGTCACCGCCTCCCCCATCAGGAAAGCACTGTCGCTGCTGAGGAAGAGGCAGCTCCCATCAGAGCTGCTCAGAACGAAACGCAACTCTGCCTGTGCCTCCTCTTCGCGGTGGGGCCCGTGCAGATGAAAAAAGTCTCCAAGCGCAAGACACTCGTTCTGATTCTTCATGAACGACAGCCCTACTGGGAGAACTGGAGCGTGTCGGCAAGGAACGCCCCCGGGATGCACGTCCTGAAGTCACCAAGTCTCACCCCCAGAAAGCCGGGCTCCAGCTCTGACCACCACGCCCAGAGGGCCGCCCTGAAGCTGGTCTTTGGAACGTTCTTGAAAGAGGAATGAGATGCCTAATTCTCGTACGGCTTTAAGAGCTACCTCTGCGTCCGTAAGCGGTCCTGTCCTCTGATGACGGGGGCGATGGGAGGACGGTGGCGGCGTGCTCCCAGGGCGCCGTCTAAATAAGCCTTCCACGCCGCCTCCCCTCCCCCGCCCCCAGGAGAGGCTCCATCCCAAAGCCCCAGGGCCAGACGGTGCCACCCAAGGTTTGTGGGCCCCCAGACCCTTCAAAGGGATGGGAAGAGCGAGCTGAAATGGCCCAACTGGATGTCCTGTGCAGCAGACACGTGCGCGGTGGCGGCGGCGGCGGGCGAGAGGGGCCCCAGCAGAGCTGGGATGGGCGCGAACGGCGCCGGCATGAAGTCTCACCGTCGTCCGTGGGGTCTCGGAAGGATCCTGACCGGATCATGCCCTTGGGTCTCTCGGCCAGGGACAGGGTGCTCCCGATTTGGGAGCCGCTGTACAGCGCGAAGGCGGCCTCGTGGGTGGGGATGCTGTTGGAGCGGGTGATTCTTGGCGTGGTGGCCGCAGTGGGACTCACTGGAAGGACAGAGGGGGGACAGGGAAGGGAGGGGAGGGCGGGAGAAGAGGCAGGGGCATCAGCTTTGGGTCCCGGGGCGGGGCGCCAGGAGCAGAGGTGGATGGAGGGGCAGGGAGGAGGCCGGCGGGCGGCCGCGCCCGGGGGAGAGCAAGCCCTACGAGGAGGACCCGGCGTCTGAGCCGGGGCCCAAGAGCGTGGCCTGTTCGAACGCCCTTCCCTCGGGCCTGTCTGCCCCGGAGAGGTCGCTTTCGCAGGTCAGGCTGGGGGCCTGGCAGCTTTTCTGAAACCTTCGCGTCACTTGGATGTGCCGATGAAAACGGGGTGTCGTGTTTCTCTAACACACAACTGGCTGCCGCCGGGGAGGCCTGAGAGTTCAGAGCAAGACTCAGATCCGAGTGACGAAGAGAAGCAGCGGGAGACAGGGGTCAGGCTGTGGGGGGGGAGGGGGCTCCCCATGAAGCACGCCGCTCTGGGCGCACTCCCCGAAACACGGCCGGTGCCCAGCATTACCCCGGCTGCAAGGCCAGAGCCGGCAGCGTGTCCGCAGCCCCGCCGCCTCGGCCCCTGCCTCTCGGCGTGCGTGCCCGCGGTGGGGGTGGCGGGCTCCTTGGACACTCCGTGGACGTCCAGTCTCCAGGAAGACCCGGGAGGAAGACAACCCCACCTCTCTCGGGTCCCTCCGGCGTGTGTGAGGTGATGATCGTGGCTTGGCCCGGCCCCCCGCATCCCCCTGTGTGGTCTCCATGGAGACGGACAGCAAGCTGGCCCCGCCCTCGCTATACTGGCTCTCAGGGACCAGATGACCTCCCCTTTAGCATCGCGCCCTTCTCTAGCAAGATGACCCCGACTCCTAGTTTTCTCAGATTCCCCAGCCGTCCCACAGGCGTGTCGCAGGTCCTCAGGTTTTGCTGCTGCCTTCCTCTGCTCCGCTGAAAGAGGCAGTGGATTTGGAGGCGCAGGAAGGAAGCGAGAGGCCGGCCCACGCACTGTCCTCGAGGGCCCCTGGCACTCAGCCCCCAGGAGGTAGGGCCCCGAGCCCCGGCCTTCGCCCCTCCCGTCTCTGAAGCAGAGTCGCCTCCTCCTCACAAGCGTCCCCTTCTCCTCAGACACCAGGACGGGAGAGGCCAGCACGGGTCTCCCTCAGCCCTGCCTCCAGGATCGGACGGTCCCGGCTTTGGGGCAGACCCACCCCTGCCCTCGACCGCTCACCCCCTGCCTCCCCAGCTGCCCGACGCCGTGTCGCGGCGCTGGGGGCGGCGGCTCCCTCCTGGCTGCACCGGGTTCTGCTCTGGGCCTCCCTTACGGCTCTTCCGCGCCAACAGGCAGACTCTCTGATGCCGCCAGGACCCCACGGCCTGGGCCCAGGGGCCACGTCTCAGGTCAGGGTCTAGGCGCGCTCGGCCGTGCGTCTCACGATGGACGGACGGACTGAGACCCGTGAACCAGCCGCCACGGCGCGAACCAAGTATGAGGTGAAACCCAAGGCCCCGCTGCCCGGCCTGCCCCCGGCACGGCGGTGACCGAGGACACTGACCTATGGTGGTGAGCTGGCCCTTGGCGCTCAGGGACATGGACAGCGCAGGGGGCGACGGCAGCTCTGGCTGGTCGTCGGACTCGGGCAGCCCCCCGATGGTGTGGGAGTGCCGCCGCTCCTTGGCCTCCTCCTGGGGCTGCAGCTGGTACCTGCGGGCAGCGGGCGACAGCTCGGTCTGGGCTTCTACCACCTGAGCTCAGAGGCGGGCTCCAAAAGCAGGACGAGGAGGTGGGAGCCGTCGGGGCTGACTACGGGGGGCGGGGGTGGGGAGAAGCATCCTCCCGGACCTCGGGAGGGGCGGAAGGGCTGGGGACGTCCCCGCGGGGCCGCCCGAGCTGGGCCGAGATGACGGAGGCCCAGGTCAGAGCTCGGCGTTCGAACGTCCCAGCGGCAGGAATCAGCGGACTGCAGGACCTACTGCCCACCTGAGTGGCCAGAGGTGGCCCGCTCTCCCTCAGGCTTGGAGTGGGGGGTTCTGGCGGGACTGGGGCAGACAGCACAGGCTGGTGCAGGGAAGTGCGTGAGCCCCACGTGCAAGCCTGTCTCTCCTCTGTCACCAGAGCCCCGGCTACAAGGTGACGCACACACAACAGTGAGCCTGGGTGGGCGCCTGGGAGGATGTACGGGAACCAGGTACACATGACCGGCCGAAAGGGGCACCGCATGCGTGACCGGAGCCCGGGACGGGGCGAGTTACGGTTTTTCATACAGACCGGGAGCCCCAGGTGTAGGAAAGAGAAACACACGTAAGGGTTACCTGAGCCCTTTCTTGGGAAGAGTGTTCCGATCCCGCTGATTACTGTGGAGGAAAAAAAGAGAAGCACGTGGGTCCATCTTAGGAACTCGAGTTTGGGACCAGAGGTCTGACGGATGCAGCACCGGGACCCAGGGCATCCGACCGTGAGCCCCACCGTCTCCATAGGCAAAGGGGGGTCAGCCACAGCCGCCTCTGGGCTCACAATTTGAGAAATTTATCTGAGACGTTTGATGTTTTTCTCTGATTAGCTTCCCCCCCCCCGCCCCCGCTCCCCGGCACCGCTCCCCGGCAACCAGGGATTGAACCCCCGGGCCCTGGGCAGTGAAAGCGTGGAGTCCTAACCACTGGACCGCCAGGGAATTCCCTCTGATGAGCTTTTCAAAGATCATACTGGGGTAGATGAAAACCAGGATGTGACATGATAGGGATGATCCGGGGCCAATGATTAGAAAGCAGAAGCTCCGGACGGCAGGCTAAACCAGTCACGAGGGCTTGGGGAAGTCACTGATCGTCTGGGTACTGGTTCCTCACGGAGCAGGTGAGAATCAGAATTGCAACACAGACACGAACTCCTGTTCCGCAAGCGTTGCTGAGAAGCAGAGGCGGTTACCTAACGTGCACGCCGAGCGTTGAAGGACGCAGAGCGGCAGTCAAACACGGCCGGAGGCAGGGGCGGGCTCATCGGGCTCGGCCCCGCCCACCTACCTGTCCAGCTGCCCGGTCCTGGGGCTTCCGCTCCAGCTCAGCTCTTCGGTGTCCTCCTCTGCGGGGGCGGCGGGGGGCGCGGGGGGCCGGAGGCAGGGGCGGGCTCATCGGGCTCGGCCCCGCCCACCTACCTGTCCAGCTGCCCGGTCCTGGGGCTTCCGCTCCAGCTCAGCTCTTCGGTGTCCTCCTCTGCGGGGGCGGCGGGGGGCACGGGGGCCGCGGGGACGGGGGCGCTGCTGGGGAAGGCGCCGGGCAGGCTCATGGGCATCTGGAGGGACTCCATGCTCCTGTGCAGGCCTGAGAGCTTGGGGTACATGCGGGTCTCTCTGGGGACGCCGAAGCTGCTCATGAGCTCCAGGCCCTGGGAGAAGCTGGCGGAGTTGATGTTGAGGATGGGGGCTGGGCTGGGGCTGAAGCAGGAAGGGGCGGGGCCCCCGGCGGCCGGGCCCGGAGCGTGCAGATCTGGGACCTTCGGCGCATGGGCGTCAGCGGACGCAGGGAGATCCAGGCTGTTGGAGTTGACCTTGTCCAGATTGGCTAGGGAGGGCGGCTTGACAAAGCTCTTAGCCGTGGCCCTGAGAGAAGTGACGATAAAACAGGACATGTAGGATCACGGAGTTAGAGAAACAACAGGCAGGTGGGATCTCAGCCAAACCCTGGTCCTGTCTCCTCGCTTTCGGGCTCTTTGCAAAGCACGGGGGGCTTCTCTCAATGCCATTGGGAAATACGGGGGAGGAAATCTGACCTGGGCGCCATCAAGTCTTAACGAGGGGGCAGCACATGCATAAGGGAGACAAGGGTGGGTTTACGCACAAGTGGATGCGTGTGTGAGAAAATAAAACAGCAAAACCTCCCAGGCGAGAGCTCGGAGAGGCTCAGAGCACGTCGGGGGGCACTGAGAACAGCTCCGAAAGACGGAAGAGGCGCCCGGCGCCCGGGGAACAGGGGGGAGGCCCAGGGGCAGCAGGGGACGGGCCGCCCCGTCGAAGGAGCGCCAGGACCCCGGGAGGATGCCGGGCGGGCAGGCAGGAGGAAGCGCCCGGCCTGGGTACCTGAGGGGGGTTGGCGGCAGCTCTGCCAACTTGGGGGCCGGGGGGTGGCTCGCTTGGCCCTTGGGCGTGCTCTCCGGGGAGCCCATGCTCTTCAGGGACACGCTGTCTGGGTCCAGGGCCACGGCCTTGGCCTTGGCCTTCTCCTTCTCCCGGTCCGTCTGGTTGACGGGGGCTGGGGCGGCCCGCCCGCCGGCCCCCTTGGAGGGCTCCTTCAGCCTGGAGGGCGTCAGGCTGCCCTGCCTGGTGCTCAGCAGACTGGGGTCGATGCTGCTCACGGGCCGGGGGCCGGCCCGCCCGCCGGTCACGCTCATGGAGCTGGACTTGGCCGGTCGGGGCAGGCTGCGGTACTGGATGTTGGAACGGGCGCCCGGAGCCAGGAAGCCGGGCTCCGCGCTGCTGGGCACGTCCAGGCTGGTCTTGCGTCCGTTCGCCGGCTTGACGGGGATGCCCGAGGACTTCTGGACCTTGCCGAGCGTGGCCGAGCCCCCGGTCTGCACGACGGTGGCCGTGCCTGTGGCGGGAGGGGGCTTCTTGTAGCCGAAGGACCCCGACGCGGATGGGCGCGCGATGCCCGAGGGAGGCTTCTTGGCGTCACCCAGGCGGTCGCGGCCGGCGTCCGAGGAGGAGCGCTGCAGGCCGGCGCTCTTCACCGCCAGCTTGCCCTTGTCGGCGGCCTTGCCCTCGGGTTTGCCTGCGGAGGGCGGACAGGAGCGAGTGCTGAGGCCGGCGCCTCCGGCCCCGGGAGGAGGGGCGCCGTGGGGCTTTAGGGTCTAACTGCGGGCGGGCGGGCGGGAGCCCCGCAGGCTGAGGACCCTTCTCGCCAGACGGGAGGGGACTCCGGGCGGGACCGGCCTCCGATTGACTGTTTCGTTCTTTGTTGTTTGCCGCCCCCAGGGTAGGGTGTCCCATTTTGGTTGAACCCACCGAGAGACGATCACAAAGATGATCAAGAAGGAGTGACGTCTAACACTGGTCCAGGGAGGGAAGGTGGGGGAAGCAAAGGGACGGGACTCAGCTGTGTCTGCCGGCGGTTAGGGACCAGAGGGGGCCTGGCCGAGGCCGTGGGTCACCAAGGGGCCACTCTGGGAGCGGCATGATCCGGACGCTGTGTCAGGACCTCCCTGGGATGGCCAACAAGCCCTCAGGAAGACAAGTGCATCGCCCGCGCGTCCCAGGAGAGGAGAGGGAACCGCTGGACGGTGTGAGGCGGGTCAGGCCAGGCTCCCCCCTCCTCTACACCTGGGCCTAGGCTTTCAGCACGCGGCATTTGTGTGCCCACGTCGGCACGACGGACACCGTACCGCCCGTCTTCCCTGACTCGGGATGGCCTGGAGACCGGGGTGGACACAGCACGTGGAAGCAGCGTGCGGGCTGGCCGTCTCCCGAGGGTCAACGGCCGTGAGGGAGCCAGGGAAGCAGGACTGGGCCCTGGGCCCCCCGGTCCCTTGTCACTCGGCTCACCTGCGACCTTGAGGGCGCTCTGGGCCGTGTGAGTGATGGGGGAGGTGATGGCCACCGGCGGAGTCTTGCCCTTCTTCAGCGACCCGGGGTGCCCCAGGGTGACGGGCTTCTTCAGTTCCCCAACCTTGGACGGGTCGTCGCAGCTCTCGGGCCGCTCTCGCCGCCACTTGGCCGCCCCGGGCTCCATCTTCAGGCTGCCGCTGTCGTACTCCAGCTTTCTGGGGGCCTTTTCCTCCGACTCACTGAACCAGTTCAGCGCGCTCTCTGCCAGCGAGCGCTTCTCGGAGTCCGTGCGCAGCTGGAGACGAGAAGGCAGAGCGGACGCTCAGGTGGGGAAGGGAGGACTGGGTGGAGGGGGGGGGGGCTCTGGCTGCCGGGGGGCCTGACTCTTCCAGAGCAGACCGTGAGCCAGCCTTCCGCCTGCACCTCCAGGCCGCCAGAGAGGGCAGCACACAGATCCCGGGCTTCTCTTCCTCTCCAGGTGGGACAGCACGTACGGGCATCCCTCTGAACTGGCGTGGGCGCCTGATAGAGGCCCGCCCGCCAGGACAGCAGCTCACGCCTTCGGTGACTGCCCGGCAGCTAGGGATTTCTTTCCACCAGCTCAAGAAGGACTTGGCCAAGGGCACGTGGGAACCGATCCCACGGGGCAGGTGAGCGGACGTGCCACCCCGCGCACCGGCGCGGCCCGGTCTGCCCCGTGGTTCTCTTGCAGAAGGCGGCCTAGGCCTCCGCACTCCCACGTACCACTATCGTCGAGTTCCTGCGAGATGCCGTCGGCGTGGTGGGCAGGGAGTTGAGTGAGGAGCTGGCATTGAACTCTTCCGAGCTGAGGTTGTCAGAGGCATCACTGAGCCCGCTGCTGATGGAGCTGCTCTCATCCCAGCTGCGGGACAGGAGAGAAAGGTTAGCAGTCAAGACAGAAGCCACGGCGAGAAAGAAAGTTCCCATAATGAGGGCAGGATGGCTGTGCTCCAGCATACAGACCGGCCAGAAGGAGAAAAGCTTGGGGGTTAGTCCTGGGTTTGCCAGCAACGCAAAGAGTGATTTAAACTTCCTTGTAATTTGGTGATGTTCTTTCATAAAAGGAAGGGACTACACAGGGAGCTCTACTCAACACTCTGTAATAACCTATGTGGGAAAAGAATAGGAAAAAGAAAAGATATACGTGTTAGACATACACGGGATCAAGTTGCCTTACAGCTATAACAAGAACAACATTGTAAATCCACTGTACGCCAATATATAATAAATATGAAATTTAAATTAAAGGAAAAAGAAGGCACTAGCTTTATCTGGTCAAGGAAGATGTTCTATCTCCTTAACAGAAAGGTGTATCATAGAGACAAGGTAATTCTCAGATTGATCTAATCACACAAACCCATTTCCCATCCCTATAAATAGCCTCCATTCTTAGAATCACTGTATCTTTATTTCTAGATGTGTTCTCTAGGTATTTCCCCTCCCTTTTCTAAATTTTTCCACACCTGATAACCAGGGCCGGAAAAAGACTGATCCTTTCTAGAGCCGCTTAGGCCTATCACTTCTCACTGCCCGCCCCCCTCTTTATCGGGTTCACCCCATCCTGGGACCCGGTCCTGCTTCTTAAGAGCACGTGCTGCTCTTCCGGTAAGTGAACCCACTTTAGGTGCCGTGGCCAAGCAGAGGGGCCACATGTGTGCTGAATGGTTTCATCTCTCTGCCAACTGCTTGGAATATCAGACTTGTGGTACCTGGGAGAGACTGTCGTTAAACATCTGTCTGTACGTCTTTATATCGAGAAGCCTGGTCCGTATATTCAGAGAGCCTGACACAGCCTCGGTCGCTCTCCCACAGTCGCTTGGCTATTGATTTTTGTGTTTGACAAGTTTCACAGCCAGAACGTTTATTCTTAACATCTGAACGAAATGCCTCCTCCTCTACCGTTCGTACCAATCTCCTCTTGGACCGTCCGTACTTGGTATCACAAGTTTCTTTTTGTTCGCACATTATTTTCAAAGCTCAAATTCCATCTCCTACAACCTTTTTTCAAAGGTCCCATTTCCCAAGCCTTTCCTCATTTCTATTTCTTCCTTCCGGACCCTAAAAAGTTCTTCAGAAATTCCGTGTTCCGTTTTAGAGCCTCAAACTGAACACGGGACTTTAGTAAGACTTTAGTAATTCCGTGGGAATTGTCTCTAAACCCTCGCGTCTGCGTCCACGGTGAGTTTGCTCATCAGCTTCACGTGTGTGCTGAAGAGGCTTAAGATGTTTTCCGTGAATGAGCTGGCATCTGGGAAACTTCTCCCTTTAGATTTATTTTGAGTTTCATATCATGGAACAAAAATCAGACACACAAGTCATCTAAGTGCTTGGCCCAGATTTCAGCTGGCCTCCGTCTGATTTATTTGCTGGGAATAGGAAAGTGGGTGGTTTGGACATTTGGCTTGTTGCTCTGCAGGGATTAATCCAAATACATTGAGAAAGAGCAAAGAAAGCATGGGGATGAGACCACACTACAGAGTGAGCCCGACTTTATTACTATGAAATGTGGCCGTTATTAAATGACAATCCGCCTCGTCTCCCCCCACCTGTGACATATATTAAATCTCACATTTGTCCTGGGCTAAAATATCACCTCCCCCCAGCCCCATATTGTAGAGAACACATACTGAGCAGGAAAGATCAATTCTGGTTTTACGATCCTACCACCCTATCAGCTCTTCTGGGTCAAGATAAGATCTCTGGCAAACAAACAATTTCCAGCCGGTCAAATACACAAGAAGCCTGTCCTTGCACAGAGATTAATTACGGGTATTCGAGGCCTCGGGGCAGAGAAAACTCCTATGAACAAAGAGGACTCCGCAGTCCACCAACCCCAAAGAAACCCTTCCTTGGCTCTGCATTGACGGAAAGCCCAACGCTGAGACGGGGGAGGGGTGTTTATCTTCTCAGAGGCTCAGTTCCTCCTGGCCCCAAAGACCTCCGCTCCCAACTCACAGACTTTCTCCTGTAATAAGAAAGTTCCAGCCTAATTACTGGGCAAGGCTGGCTACAGGATTTGAATTTTTCCACGGACTCGGGGCAGGGCCGGGGCATGGTTCAGGAAGTAATACGAGCGATGGGGAGCGGCCGGTGAAGCTTTGCTGGCTCACCTGCCGCTCACCTCCTGCTGTGCGGCCGGGTTCCTAACAGTTCCTAACAGTGCCGGTCCTCGGCCCCAGGGGTTGGGGACCCCTGACCTAGAGAAATTCCTTTGCAGGTCCTGAACAAAAGGAAAATTCTGTCCTCATGACTGAAGGGTTAAGCATGTCCATTGGAGGGGGCATATTTTCTTTCTTAAAAGAAAAATTAGACAAGTAATATATGCTCTAGTCAAGACTCAAACATTATGTAAAAATATAAAGGGAAAAAGGAAAAACGCCCCTTTTCTGCCCTCCCACTTTGACTTCTAGGGTAACCATGGGTAACGGTTTGTGTGCTTCCTTCAAGAGCACCCCCATGCGGCCCCCTGTCCCCAGCTGTCTGCCCTCAGCATCCGGGACCACACCCCACCCTCTGGAGGCTCTTAAGTTGGAACCTCAGGCCTCCTCTTTGTTGGTTTACATTCTTGTTTTAGTGAAGTACCTCTTCCAGTAGGCTCCTGGAGAAGGGTGCTTGGGAAGCAAACTTTATAAGATCTGACACATTATAAAATGTCATTATGCTATTTTACGTGTGAGATTTTGGCCAGGCATTGAATCCTTAGCTGAAAATAATATCCTTTCAGAATGCAAAAGCATTGCTCCATTGCCTAGCCTCTCCTGTTGCCATTCTGATTCCTTGTCCCTAGAGTGTGACCTGTTTCTTTGTTTCCTTTCTGGAAACGTTTAGCATCTTCCCCGGTGTTATGAAGTATCATTAATGACAGGGCTTGGTGTGGGCTGTGTTTACTCATTGAGTTGGATACCTTCCTTGGCCCTTTAAATCTAGACGCTCAGGCCGTTCAGCTCTGGGAAATTTTCTCTGATTATTTCTTTGATGGTTTTCTCCTCTTCATTTTTCAGTGCTCTCTTCTAGACTGTCAGTTATTTAGATGATAGATTTTGAGGTTGATATTCTGATTTTCTCTTATTATTTTCCAGCACCACACACACACACACACACACACACACACACACACACACACACACACATAAACTCTATTTTTGGGCAGTGGCCTCAATTTTATCTTCCATTGCCTCCATTTCTGCTACCATTTTTCATTTCCAAGGGTACTTTTGAAAACGCCATATCGGTCTTTCTCTCAAGGACACAACCTCTTCTTTTAACTCTGAGACGTTCATTCACTCATTCATTCGGAGGGGCAGGTTTACAATCTCTTTGCCTAGTTTCTAGCTCCAAGTTTGTCTTTTTCTGTTTGTATTGGTGAGACTTCTGTGTTATGGACCTTCTCGGATCTCTGACGACCCTTGGCTGTTTGCTCATCTGTAAGACTGGGACCCTCATAAGTTCTTTGGAAGCTCTGTGTACACAGGTAGGACTTGTCAGTGACGGTGTCAGTATAGGGAGATGCAATGGGACTGATACGTGTAAGTTTCTTCTCTGGGGCTGCTCAGATTTCCTAGAGATGAATCTCCCACCCTCCTGCCTGGAGGGAACAAGACCTGTGTTCTGAGAGCTGAGCTGGGGAAGGTCCTGGGGGTCTCAACATTCAATATGCGAAGTTTCACTCAATACTGGCTCAAAATCTAAGCCTTCACTGTGCCAGGAGCCCACGAGTGCAGACAGCCCTGTTCTATTCTCTCCAGAGTTTCCAGTCTTCTGTCGACTAGGGGAACGGCCGTAGCCTTCCTAGGAGGAGGGGATCTGAGAGTCTGAGCGTTTCTTACGTAAATTTCCAACCAGTCCTCCTGTTTTTAGTTTCACCTCTTCCCCCTCTAAAGATACCTGATGTCACCAAATCAGCAAGCTTTTTAAGGGTCCTGGGATACAAACAGGTGCTGCACAGCTGTCCCACTGTTGGCTTAGGACTCACCTTCGAGCTGATAAGTCAGTTCACACCTGACATTCTGATTCCAGCTCGCCCAGATGCTGTGGCTACTGTCTCTCCCTTCTAGTCTTTGTCCTTGTGGTTTTATGATTTAAAAAAAATCCCAAACCCTTTATGGTCATTTTACTCTTGGGGGTAGTTGTGAAATATATTAAACAAATTTTATCACAGCAGCAAAATTCCCCTAACTGACGCTTAAGAGCTCATTCTTTTGGATTCGATGTTCTGACGGGTAGACTTTGAGTGGAGCGAGGAGAGGAGATATTGGTGCTGGAATCAGGAAGAGGCAGAAGGGAATTCCCTGGCAGTCCAGTGGTTAGGACTCGGCGCTTCCAATGCCGAGGGCACGGGTTCAAACCCTGGTCGGGGAACTAAGATCCCTCAAGCCTCGCGGCGTGGCCAAAAAAAAAAAAAAAAGGAAGGAAGAGGCAGAAGGAACCATCTAGATGAGTGTTTGGGTTTTTTGTTTTTTGTTTTTTTAAGTATTTATTTATTTATTTATTTATTTATTTACTTATGGCTGCATCGGGCCTTAGTTGTGGTACTCGGGATCTTCCGTTGTAGGACTCGGCGCTTCCAATGCCGAGGGCACGGGTTCAAACCCTGGTCGGGGAACTAAGATCCCTCAAGCCTCGCGGCGTGGCCAAAAAAAAAAACAAAAAAAGGAAGGAAGAGGCAGAAGGAACCATCTAGATGAGTGTTTGGGTTTTTTGTTTTTTTTTTTTTTTTTTTTTTTTTTTAAGTATTTATTTATTTATTTATTTATTTATTTATTTATTTATTTATTTATTTATGGCTGCATCGGGCCTTAGTTGTGGTACTCGGGATCTTTCGTTGTGGCGCACGGGCTTCTCTCTAGTTGTGGCACGTGGGCTCAGTAGTTGCGACACGTGGACTCAGTTGCCTCGTGGCATATGGGATCTTAGTTCCCCCATCAGGGATCGAACCAGGCCCCCTGCAGGGGGAGTGCGAAGTTCTAACCGCTGGACCGCCACGGAAGTCCTGAGCTGAGTTTTTGAAGAATCAAGAGCCGTGGGACAGAAAAGGCTGGGTGGACCCTGTCCCTCCTGAAACATGGCTGTTTAAGGTGTAAGAACAGAAAGTCTTTAGAAGAGTTCAAAAAAGCTACCAGCTAGTGAGTCAGAGGACCGTGGAGTCCTTGCCTGGCCAATCAAGACAGCGGGGGCGGGAGGGGGGGGGCGGGGTGGGGGGAAGGAAAGCAGCTTAAACACAGCGCCAAAAGGAACAGACAAAGTGGAGTCAGGCCCCGCCCGAGCTCCGGAGGGCTGTCATGTAGCACAAAGAATCTCTGCTCACTCTAAGCTGGGTTTTGCTCTCTTCCTTCTGTTTCCCTTTGAATGTGTTTCTCACATAGATCTCAGGTGGAGAAAAGAGGGCTGGGCAGCAACAACCTAGGTCTAAATTTACTCGGACATAAGAAAAACAGAACGCAGAGAACTTAATATTCTTTTATAATCCAATCTGTTTGTAAGTCCACACGACAAGCACCAGCGGGTAACTGATGTGGAAGAGAAATGTTCTCTTGAGCATTTACACCATTTTACACAATTTACTTTGAATGGTGTACAAGTTTTCACTCTGGGACGGTTATCATAAGAACAATGACACCTCCTCGTTTTCACCCACCCTTGGAATAGAAGATGAAAAGGGTCTGAATAAGCACACGAGAGACTGAGTCACATACAAACAAGACGACAAAAACATCCCTTGTCGAGGGATGTTTCTAACGTGCTCGACAGGGGAGAAGGTAAATTAAGGCATTTTCTCTGCAGTGTATTTATTTCCCCATTTCCCCATCTCCTCCTACCCCTTAATCTCTTAAACTTCTCATTTCCCGTTTCCGCTAGAAGTATGACTCTTTTCCCCGTCGTCCGACCCAAACCTCCGATGCGTCTTCAATGCCTTTTCCTTCACCTCCCTCCTTGAGCACCTCCATCCTCCTACTCCCCACTGTATCACTGGGCTGGCCAAAGAGTTCGTTCAGGATTTTCCGTAACATCTTATGGAAAGACCTGAATGGACTTCTTGGACAGCCTAATACTACCGGCCTGTCCATCTTTTCCTCCTTTACGTTTCTCCTGCTTTTGCTCTGGTTCAGAGCCTAACGACCTCTGGGCTGAAGCCCTGTGAAAGGCTTCCCACCCCCACCCCCACCCCCCGTCAACAGAGTTTCCCCTCCTTCCAGTACACACTGAATATCATCAGAAGCCCGACCCCGCGCTTCCCCAAACCTTCGTTAGGTCCTCGCTGCTGAGACAATCGCATCACAACTCTACGTTCCGCTGCTGCAGACGGTCCGTGAGCCATCGTGAGCATAGCGTATGACGGAGCACGGATACCTGCTGTAGCCAGGCTCTCCGAGTTCGAGTCCTGTCAACTCTGCTCGGGGTCAAGCTCTCTGTCAATGCGGCAAACATCCACCGAGCTGACATTTACAGGGTGGCATCAGCTGTATGGACACTTGACAATGACTGTCCAGAACGAAGAGGGCAAAAGATACAAATGAAACGTGAAATCGGAAGCACAGACCACAGACACGAGAGGACTCAGAGTAAGGGGTGACTTAATTCTCGGACCAAATCCAGAAACACGGCCCCGCCGTGTAGGACGCAGATCAGCACGGCGCTCACCCCCTAGTCTCTGCTCCTAATTCCTAGTCCCCTCGGATCCCGCCTCGCGTGGCCGGCGGGCTCACCTCATGTCTTTTCAGAAGCACAGGCCTGCAGCGAGGAGCTGCTCTCCTCGCCACTGTGCAATGATCTGTGTCTGCGGAAGATTCTGGAGCCCTGGCATCATCACGGCATTTGACAGGCATGCACATAGACCCGACCTGCCTCCACGGGCCTCCCCCCAGCTCTGCATTTTGAAATCAAGGCCCACACCAAACACCCAGTTTTCTACGAGGCTTTCTGTGATCCTCCTCGCCAGGAGAAATCACATGCTCTTTTATGTCTTCTTGAACTCATCTCTAGCTCCATTAGAGCATTCTGCCTTTAAGCGGTTATGTCCGTGCATCCCTTTGCTGGACTACCCCTCCCTGAGGGGTAGGACTGTGCCCCTCATACAGTGTCTACTGTACACGGCGGGCAGACTTGAATTCCTGGCTTGTGAAAGCAGGAATGCATAAACTCAGAGAAGGGGTTACGATTTGGAAGTGCTACACAGCTGTTCTCTAAGAATGACTGGTAGTTTATTCCCAAAGAATCCTCACTTCAGTGGGAACTGATAAACTTTCTCTTTGTAGAACTTTTAGATCTCTGCTTAAATTCTCTGTCTATTCAAGAATGTAATCCACCTTTTCTACCAGATCCTTAAAAATACCTATCAGAAATACTTGACAGGGACTTCCCTGGTGGTCCAGTGGTAAAGAATCCGCCTTCCAATGCAGGGGACGCAGGTTCAATCCCTGGTCAGGGAACTAAGATCCCCCATGCCGCGGGGCAACTGAGCCCGTGCGCCACAGCCACTGAGCTCGTGCACCTCAACCAGAGAAGAGAAAACAAACAAAACCCTGCATGCCACAACTAGAGAGAGGCCCGCAACCAAGACCCGATGCGGCCAAAAATCAATCAATCAATCAATCTTTAAAAAAATATATTTGACAATCCTTGTCTGCTAATTCCAGCAACAGAGTCATCTGTTGGTCTGCTTCTATTGACTATTTTTCTGCCAGCGATATTTTCCCATTTCTTCACGGGTCTCATAACTGCTTATTATATGCTGTGTTTAAGTGGATGGCAACAGGGACACCTAGAGAACGCCGTGCCCCTTCCTCTGTCAGGCTGCCAGGCCTGAGGGCTGAGTCGGTCTCATGTGCGGTAGAGCTAGGTCCGGGTTTTGTTGTCACGTCGGTTAAAGTTGGTTCCAAACGTCTTGGGGGCAGGATCGAGGCTGTCCTTCCTATGGGGCTTGGGACGCGACCACGGTAAGAGCCCAGAGATCTCTCCACGCTTTACAGCCCAGCTGCCAGCTTGCAGGGCCACCGAGTTCTCTTAGCTGGTGGTGGCCACCTCCGTGCACTCAGAGAAGGGCCCTGTGCCTTGTAGGCCGTCTCCTCCACGCTCCTGCCCTGCTCTTAGCTTCCCCTGTGCTGTGCCGCTTCCGGCTACTCGGTGAGTGCCCCGTGCACCCCAGATGGGGAAGGGGCGTCTGTCCCATCTTTCTGCCCTGCCCTCGGTCATTGGCTCACGTCCACTGTGTGCTCTCAGGGAAGGCCCCGGGGGAAAGAATTAAGGGTGGGTGGGGACGTACTTGCTCTGTGACTAAGTCTCCTTGTAGCCAGTTCGCAAGTAGCCTTTGAAAGTTTGTACGAAGTCCAGCTGTTTTCTCCTTATCCTCATCTCTGGCGGGTTGACCCTCTGCCTCCCGTCGGGCCCCTCAGATGGAAGCAGCCGAGCATTCTTTCTGTCCCAGGAAGGGTTCACCCTCCCTGGAATTCCGCTCCGTTAGAATACTTTGCACCTTTAGATACTTATTTTTTCTTTCCTAAGTTACGCCTGTCGCTTCTCCGGCTCCTTCTTCTTGTTGAGTGGGAGTGGAAGTGCGTGGTGACCTCGTGGCGTTCCTTCAGTAAACTTCTGAGCCCTCCGTCTCGGGCTGTAAGCGAGCCAGCTGACCCGCCTGCTGTCCCCTTTGCCCACTTCCCAGCACCGGGGTACCTGGGCGCGCCCATCTCCTCTGTGGGGCAAGAAGGAGGACCGTGGCGGGGGAGGGCGGCCCAACGGGGCGCTCCCTGTCTGTGTCTGGGCAGGCCCGGCGCGGTGCACGGGGCGGGGCGCGCCCTCCCCCTGGGAACAGCGCCAGCACGCGGGGAGCTCTCGGCCGCCCCTCCCAGACGTCTCCCCGCAGGGCTCAAGGGGCCAAGGGAGTCAGAGGGCCAAGGGTGTGGGCTAGCGGATGGGAAGGGCGGGCCGGCCTCGTGATGCACAGGAAAATTCCTTAGTTCTCCCCAGCCCAGCACGGCCCCAGGGAGGCAGACCCGAACACCGAGCCGGCATCCCTCTGGTCCAGAACATACGTGCCTGGCGAAGCGGCAAACACATCTCTCTGCTTATTTACCACTTTGTGGCTCCTTTACTACTTTCAGGTTTCAGAGCTCTGAAACCTTATTTTCTTTCTCCTCCGAGAAATACCCGCCATACGACAGGCTGCTTATAAGAGCTGCGCCGTTGTTTTTGGTTTTGTTTTTGTTTTCTTTTGGAATCATTTTTCGCTCCCAGGTAAAGTTTACGGCATCGGGAGCCTGACGTTACGGCCCCAGCAGACGCCGTAGGCCTTCCTGCTCTCCACCTTGGTATCACTGCCGTCTGAACGGAAACACGCCCCAGGACGGCAGGAGGCCCTCTGACCACACAGTGGACCCAATTTCCAGAAAGTGAATTCCCAGCTGCTCGTAAAAAGAAGCCGGAGTCAGACCTGGGAGGCTTGCAGTGCCCGTCGCTGAACCAACGAGGGCGACTCTATCCCATGAAACCTACAAACGTCGGGCGGGCCAGGAGTCACCAACACACGACCCCTGATGCGTTCCCCCTGGCCGGGGCTGGTAGTCGGCCGCCTAGGCCAGGCGGTTAAGCAGGCAGCGGCGAGTGGTGGTGAGTCAGCACAAGTCAGGCCCAGGGTGGAGGCAACCCGACAGCCAAGGCGTGCGCGTGCGACGCGTGGGCTCCAGGGCCCCGGGGCCGGCACGGCTGCGGCTCAAGACAAAAGGAGCATCTCACTAACGCGAGGGCCTTAGGTGATGCCCCCTGGACGGCTCTGCAGCCCCCAAACCCAAACTGCTCTACTTCAGGGGACCGGAAAGGAGGACACGGAGCTTGGTCCAGGACCAGCCCGTCGGAACTCAATACGTAAAGAGACTCCAAACTACTCTGTCCTCTTGGGGAGGCTGCCCGGAGGGCTGGGAGTGGACATCCTGATCTTTGCTTTAGTTTTGAAAACATCCCCAGCTTCCCTGGGAGGCCAGCACTTAGAGTTAGGATACAGCTTTCCCTGCTCACCATCTAGGATGGAAGGTAACGGGCCAAACCGCACGACGCTGCCAAGTTTGTAGGTAGAAGATGGTTGACCGGGGGCGGGCACTTCCATCTGGTTCAACATCACACGTGTTTCCTCTTGAGTCTGGCCTGGGCTTCGGCACTCGTTTGCCACAGAAGTGCGGTCGTGGGTGCTGAACTCTTAACAACAGGAAGATGCTGAGTTCTGGGACCAAACGACAGAGGTGACAACCTGTCCTGGCTGAGGCCTAGGTCGGTGCCTCTGAAAACAAGGGAACACATCTCGGACTCCCCTCAATCCAAAGTTCCAAAGAGATGCCCCCCTTCACTGTCTTTGACGCTTTCTCCTCCAGGCATTTTCCTGGAGGCGAGCCGCTCGGGTGACAGCCAGCCCAGGGCCTCCCCGGAGCTCATTCACAGCCACGGCGATGGCCCCTAACGAGGCATCTGGTTGGCGATGCTCCCTTTCCGGCCCCTTCGGCGAGTGACCCTCCTGCCCCTTTGGTTACCAGGTGGTCACCTCGTAGGTGTGTGTAACATGGTAGCCACCGGCCACGTACAGATACACACTGAGCATCTGAAACGCAGCCAGCGCAAACTGAGACGTGCGGGGCGATTGCACACTTAGTGTGACCAAAGAATGCGCTGCATCTTATTAATAACTTTATACTACGTACTTCCATGATAATGTTTTAGACATACCGGATTAACTAGATCATGTTAGTGTAATTAATTCCACCTGTTTTCCTTTTTTTACATGTGTCTGCTAGGAAATTGAATATTATATATGTGACTTGCACCCTGTTTCTACTGGAAAGCGCCGTCCTGGAGGAAACTTCTGGTCAATGGAAAGTCAGCTTCGAAGAGCTGGGGTTCATTAGCTGCTCCAGTGGTTACAGTCGGTCCATGACCTGAAAAAGCTGTGGTTTGCAGTTAAACGCCAATGGCGCTTCTCTCGAGGGCACCAGACGTGGCGGAACTGCCGGGCACGTAGGCCGAATCATTGGCCGCAGGCCCACGCGTTCAAGAGGCTAAAGAGGAAAAGTGATTTAAAACGGAAGAAAAAGAAGACGAGACCGTGGAGGAGTCAGGGTGAAGCGGAGCAACCGTGTGATGTTCGGTTTTGAAAATGAACCAAGGCCACGCAGAGAGACCGACGTTCTGCTCAGGCACCGGCAAAGCTCTCACCCGCCCGCGCGGCCTCAGCTCTCCAGGGCGAGCGCGGCACAGCGCCTGCTTCGTTACATGTCTGTGGTTTGGCCGAGGCTACGGCAAGCCAGCCTGGCCTGGCCAACGGGGATGAACCGCACACAGAGAGATTTAGAAGAAGAGGGGGTGGGGCAGAGAAGGGGCCAATGTAAACGTCTTGAGCTAACGGTCTGCCGAGTCTTAAGGGTAAAGATCACCAAGCAGAAGGAACGCTACGGCACCAGGTAAGCGGGGTCTGATAGGAAACCGGAGGATGGGCACGATCAGGGACATTTATTTGGCCCCCTTGATATTCTGGCAGTTTAGCGCATACCTCTATCCCAGTCCCTATGAAAACTGATGGTTTCAGCGACCTGTTAAGGACGCTTCCTGAACTCCAGTTTGAATCACAGATCGGAGGAATTCTGTCCAACTCGCGAATGCTGAGGCTAACTTTGTGAACGATGATGGCTGGGGACCCTAAAATTCAGATTTAATCTCTACAGACGGGTTACCCAGCACTACCGGCACAGACGAAAAATGAGAGAAAACAGGCACCACCGTTCAGGAGCCCATCACTCTAGGAGATCTGGTGCAACACCTCCGTGATGAATTCTCACTCAGACCCAGCAGGAAAGATCGCAGACAGGAGCATCACAGATTCAGAAACTATTTCCTGGAGATCAAACCCAGCTCAAGTGAAAGCCGAGAAAATCAGACCCCGTGCCCTACCGTACCTTGATGGTCCTACCAAGTCGTGAAATCACCCATTTCCACTGTCGCCCTTGTCTGTTAAGTCACTCAGTGGGGGCCAGAGTTCCCCGTGCCATCCACACAGGGTCCGGTGTAAATACACACAGGCTGCTATGCCACCGAGAGTGTGGAATGGCTCCTCCTGTGCTTTACTGGGAGAGGACTTCTATCCACTGGGTCCCGGTTGCAGCTCCCCTCACCCCTTCCTTGCCAAGTCAACCACCGTCAACGCGGCCAGCGTAGCACACTCTCCCCTCCTAGAAGGTCGACGTGTTTTCGGTGGGGGCAGTGAGATCACAGGCCCGTCCTCAGCAGAACCCCGTTCAGTCAAGCTAAAGCCTGCGTCTGAATCTGAAGAGATGCCATCTCAGCAGCGGCAAAAGAATGACTTAGAGAGAATCAGCCTGCTAGCTTGGAATACTTAATTGTTCTGGAGAACTGGGGGCTCCTGTAGTTAATATACAAAATTCTAAGCGTATGTGCAACGTTCTGTTGTCTGATCATACCTTTGGATTCTCAAATGTCTGTGACCCGGAAAAAAAATTTTTTTTAAATTATCATCTTGGCTTCTAACACCCTGCTCCAAGCATTGCCCTCTTGGTTCTGGCATTTAATCTCTGCCCTAAGGTTAAGACAGTTTCTCACACTTAGACCATCGTTACAGACTGAAACGTGTCCCCCCCAAATCCTTATGTGGAGGCCATAACCCCCAGTGATTATATCTGGAGATAGGACCTTTAGGGAGGTAATTAAGGTTAAATGAGGTCATAGGGGTGGGGCCCTAATCCAACAGGACTGGTGTCCTGAGAAGAGGAGGAGACACCCGAGCTCTTTCTCTCCACGGGAGGACACGGAGAGAAGCCAGAAGACAGGTCTCACCAGGAACCAACCCTGACGGCCCCTTGACCTTGGAATTTTAGCCTCCAGGACTGTGAGAGAATTCATTTCTATTGTTTAAGCCACCCAGCCTTTGGTATTTGGGTATAATTAGCTTATTTTTTATTTATACATTAAAACACTGGATCCTGACCACCTCCATGATTCAGGCAGTTTTCCATTCAGGGATTTACTAACACGAGGTTTTTGGTTGTGATACCGTAGGTCATTACAGCTGAAATAAAATACCCAAATCCATCAGCCGGGCTCAGGAGAAGCTACGGGTTGAGAAAAGCAAGGAGGCAAGCAGAGTGGAAGGAATGATCATTGCTGCTTTGACTTGGCAGGGGTACAACCCTGGAGAAATGTCATCTTTTTACGATGAAACCAGGCTCTACATGTGCTCCCCTAATGACACGCTACGCAACTATTCAGTCCTGCAAACAGCTTGGCTAGCACTTTGTGGGACAAAATGGATGCAACTGGATTAGAGGAATCAATATATTTTATTGGGATCTTAATGTGGGAAAGGGTAATTGCAGGGTGGTGGGCGAGACAGAGGAGTGAGAAGACAGGGAGTAATGAGAGACCGTTTCCGAGGTGTGGGTTTAAGCTTTGCCGTGTCAGCTGGCAGGGCTCAGCGCAGGAAAGCAGAGCAGAAAGCCGAGCTGTTTAACGGGAGTCTCCCTAAGGAGGACCAGCTGCGGGGGAGAATGCTGACTCGGCTGGCCGAGGCTTGCTTGAGTTCTCTCCAGCTTCAGAGAGCTCCCTTTCCGCCTGCCCCAAGCCCTCCCCCTCCTCTCCTACTTTCACACGGGCAGGAATGAAAAAAAGGGGCACCTTTCTCTTTTTCAGACGTTTCCAAGTGAGGAAACGTAAATCCTTCGCAGAGTCAAAAATAACTGGGGATCTGAAGAAAAGGGAAAATCCTACGGGATGCCATGCCATTCAATTCACCCCCGGGAGGGTGAAGGGCAGCCCTTGGGGGCGGACTCTGGAATGCTAACCAGGCATCGTCCCCACTGCGCTGAACTCCCAGACGTGAACTCGCTTACTTTTCTTGGCCTCAATTTGCCCAGGTGTAAATAGGTCATTCCACACCTACGAAGTGAAATGTTTGGGAAGTCGAACATCTGGGAAGATAATTTTGATTCTTAACTTGGGCAAAGCAAATCCTGACAAGGACTAAAAAGTCACAAAATTAAGGTGTCAACTGGTGAAAAGTGATCCTGATTTGAGTTTCCGTCAGAAAGAGGCTCTAAGAACAGTCAATAGGGTGCAGTTTGGAACCAACACTCCCTTCTCTCCCTAAACCAACACAGACGCCCCATTCCGTAGATTTCTGGAAAGGGGTGAAAATGCTGTTTGGTTTAACATTTCGGAAGATACTTCCTGCTTCCTCCCCACCTCCCACAGGGAAGAGTCACCCAATTCCCAAATCCCCGGCTGATGGAAGGGACACGACACAGCAGTGTTTGTACTTTTGCACTCTCTTTAAACCAATCAGGAATCGAGAGACGACTGACGATACTCTGAAAAGTAGGACAGGTTCAGGTTAAGTGCCTAGAGCAGGGCTTGGCAAATTTTCCCTGTAAAGAACCGGACAGTTACTACGTCAGCCTTTGATGGCCACACGTTCTGTCGCAGCCACTCCCCTCTGCCCTTGTAGCAGGAAGGCAGCCACAGACAACACGTAAATGAATGGATGTGGCTTTATTTAAATGGACAATGAAATTTGAGTTTCATAGAATTTTCTTGTGTCACAAAATATTATTCTTCTTTTAATTCTTACCCCACTCACGAAAAAAATGTGAAAACCATTCTTTGCTTTGTGGGCCAAACAAAAACAGGCGGCGGACCAGGTACGGCCCAGAAGGCCAAAGTTTGCTGACCGCTGGGCTAGACCAAACTAAAGCGAAAAGGAAAATAATCGTTCCTCAACTGACAAGTCTCGGACCAAAAAGCAACTCTGGACCAAGAAAGACCTCTGCTTTTTTATTCCCTTTTCGTGCCTTTCTGAGCTAAGCTGCTCGGTTTACAAGTCAAAACACGATTTTTTCTCCCAGCAATATTACTGGCTCCTCTTGACTGGGGAAAATAAAAGGTTGGGGGCTGGGGAGGGAGGGGAAAAGAGGAGGAAAAAAGGAAGCGCTAGGATCGCTTGCCCCTCACTGCCAATCCCCCACTGGAATCGGGCAATGCCTTAAAGTAGGATGCGAATCAAACATATCTGTAGCTTTGAGAATGATTTATGCGCAGTTGACAGAAGCGAAAGCCTTCTTCAGTGAGAAGCACAGAGCCTGCCCCAGGGACAGGATGGAAGGAGTCAGGCAGAGTGCATTCGCCCTGGCCTTTCTGTCATGGTCACGGCAGCAAAGAGGTCCTGATGTTCATCTTCAGATCGCAAACTACCCTGGGCGCACACAGCCGGCATCCGAAGAGGTGAAAGGGCATGGGAAGCAGGCCCCAGTCCACAGCCCGGGCTGAGGATCCGCGCACTCTGAGAAGTTTCTGGCAGCTCCGGAGGGTTTGGGCCAGACTGCTGGTGTGAGATGCTGAGCTGGCAGTAAACACCCCCAGCCTGTAAGCGACTCCCTTGGCGGGACGAGGCTTCCGCCACAAACCCCACCGCTGCCAGGCCTTCCTTAGAACACACCACTCCCCTCTGCTGAATTCTTTGTATCACATTCAATCTTCTCACCCCAGAGTCCCTGGCATCCCATGATCACCTGTTTTCTCTTTTACTCTGTCAGAACGAAAAGTCCACTTTCCAACTTCTTCCTAGTGTTTCTACATAAACTGAGGCAATCGTCTTTTTTCTATTCGCTCAGACTCCTCGTCCAGTCAAAAATCCTGACTCAAAACAGAGGGCAACGCGCCACCCAAGTTTCCTGTCTGTAATTATCCTAATGCCGTCCACGTGTAATCCACCAAAGAAAAACAAAACCAGGAACGTTCAAAGGGAAAGCCAGCAAAACAGAGACAAACACACATTCCAAATCCTAAGACCCAAGGAGAACCGTCCCCGCGTCAGCCTGCCTGCCGGCACGCTGGCCCCCTCACCCCACCCCCATCCCGGCAACACGCGGTCAGAAACCCAAGTGCCCTTTACGTCCACCAAGAGGATCAGCTCAGGATAAACGCAAAGTTCGCGACAGCACGACACCTGCAGTGCACACACAGGGAATGTCATCCGAATCCTTCATTTGTTTTCCTTTCCGCGAATAACACGGAGAAAGCAATCCATGGCAGAATGCAAGCACCTCTTGCAGGAGCTCACACCCTCTTGAGGTCCCTGGGAAGAAGTTCAGCCAACAACCTTGGACGAGGACGGTTACTCTAATGAAAGTCAGATGCAGGGTCGCACAAAAACCATCGTACCTTGACTGAATGTAAAGAAAGAGAAACATCCCAGGCTGGGTGGAGAGTCATAAATAAGATACAAGATGAAGCTGGTTTCCAGGTTCCAGAAAATTTTGATACGGCCTACTTAGGTCCCTTTGGAGTTTTGACTTTAGTGACTTCGGCTGGATTTCTTCATTCCCGTAACAGCTGCAATTCCTCTTTCTGTCGTATCCTCATTTAAATTCCAATCTAAAAATGTCGATCATATAGAATGGCAGTGGCCATAGGTGTAGGAGTCCAGGGTGATAACTGTTTTCTCTCTGCAAAGAATCAGAAGCTGAGGCCTCAGAGGAGAGTCAGTGTATTGCCAGGGAGGCTTCTCAATTTCTTACCGGGGAAGCTTATCTGATGCCGCCGTTGGCACCCTGATAGCATTCTTTCAAAAGAAATGGTCGTGAGAAGGTAGGAGAATTTAAGGGCACACGTCATAACTGAACATTCGTTGAGCTGTGTGGTTCTAAGAGTAAAGATTTCTGTTGTAGCAAAGCAATCCGAGTGTAAGTCGCTGAGGCTGCTTTGTGCAAAGCTGTTGTTCACCTAGCCAGCAGGCAGCTGGGGTCTGACCCAACGGGAGCCATGATCTGCACCCACCTGGTCAGACATGACCAACAGGACTCTACCCTGCTGGACACACACGTGGCAACGCCCTGCACTTGACCAAAGCAAGGTCTGCGGCTCTACTGAAGACTCGAGGCTTTCCGGAAAACACCCTTAAATGATGCTAATGAAAGCCACACCACCGCCACCATCCGAAACGCTGGAGCCGAGGTGACGGTCCCCTTCAGTCTGTGGAGTCAGAGAAATTACCAGGCTCACTCATTTGGTTGTCTTGTCTATACTATAAGCTGGCTCAAATCACAGCGGTTTCTCCACTCTTCCACCGCCTAATGCAGTGTGGAAATCCAAACAGGGACTCTGAAAGGCTCACTACTAAAAGGCATCTTTAATATGCTGCCCTTTAAACTGATCCATGGCACCTGCTTTTGTCAGAAGGGCACGCCTTTTACATTATCTTCTAGTGGAGGTGCCAGATGGGTGCTGATCCAAGCATATATTCTAATCTTAGTTTTCTTTGTGAACGTCACCAGATTATGAAAACAATAGTTACCATGTGTCCAGCATTTAAATATGTGTCAAGCACTGTGCCGGGCACGTACACAGAGGTACAACATCATTTAATCTTCATATCAGCCTGGAGTTCGATATTACTTCCATTTTACGCATAAGAGAGGAGAAACTTAAGACAAGTAGGGTCGCACGCCTGCCCATGGTCCCACAGCTTCCGTTTAATGTCAAGATCCGTCTGACTGTTAAGACCTGCCTTTAACCACTGTATAGACTATAAGTACTCCCATCATGAGAGACAACTCTAGTTGGGGGTGGTCACAGACTAGCAGAACTAAATCGGGCATCTGCTCGGATCTCTAGGGAACCGTCTGACGTCACTCTGCAGCGTGTTATTTGGCAGCTTTCCAAATGGCGCTCCGCTGAAGGGCGAGATCACTTACACGCCTCCAGGGGCCCTTTGCACATAGAGCTGGTCTCCGGGTCAGTCATAATCTGTGTCTGCCCCACCGCTTCTACACCGCACCTCAAGTTACTGAGGTTTGGGATGGAGACTCGTGAAGAAGAAAACAGGGTTAGTCCTAGACCTCAAAAGGCCTGAAAACCCAAACACGGCGTTCCTGAGAGAGATCTGCTTCTCGGTAACTGGATGAGGGCTCGAGCGCAAGAAGGCAGGGCGGCCAACCCGACAGGCCCTCCCACATGCTTACACCGGCTCCCGCCCTTTGCAAAGGCCAGCGGACAATGTGCCCCTGCGGGCCCGCCGCAGCGGGGTGGGTGCCGGGCAGCTGGAGACGACTCAGGTGCCTTGGCCTGGGGGGGGGGGGGGGGCTGTGTGGCCCCCTGTCCCCCACCTCCCCCTCGTGGGGATTCCTCGGG